>NW_022605591.1:1334814-1338849 GCF_008692095.1 Etheostoma spectabile | reverse complement strand
GTGTGTGTGTGTGGGTGTGGGTGTGGGTGTGTGGGTGGGTGGAGGTTGTAAAAAATACAGCGTGTGATAGGCTGCGACAACTGTCAGTCAAGCAGATATTACCCCACTTCTTTCTCATCTCTTTGGCTGTGCTCCATTCGTGCTGGCGTGTTACTTGTTACATAGCGCCAGAGGCAGGGGAATGTGTCGTATGAGGCGAAGCCATCACAACTAAATTGTTTACGGTGATGCTGGTACCCTTTTGTACACTATACACACCAAGACACTAGAACTGTAATCATAAAAGAAAAGAAAATAACATTTTTGTCATATTAAAATGAAAATATGTTTTCAGAAAGAAAACATCTAGAATTAATGTATTTGTTTTTTAAACGTAGAAATATTTTAGATCTTAGTTTAAAATATTGAAGTCTTTTTAGAATAAGTTTTGATGGTGAGTTTGGCTCTAAACTAGACTGCAGGAGTAGGTCTTCTCAGGCCAAATACATTTCCAACTTTTATCTCTTTGAATTGTTAAGATTCATTAAAGCTCCACATGTGGAGCCTGTCAACCATTTGCAGAGTTCCGGTTTATTTACCACATTACTGCTTCAGGCTCAAAATTGATCCAGTGTTAGTTGACCTTGGTGTTCTAAGGTACGTAATATTCTTATACAGCACTAACAATCTTGCCACCAGCAGCAAAGCACGTACCAATAGAGCCACGCGGCAGTGCTATTAATAAACCCTATAGTGTTGCACAAATACTGCAAGGTGTTCCTCTGTGTGACCCTTTCCTGTGTGACCCTTTCCTCCCAAAAAAATGCTAGTATGCAACACTCCTGCCAAGGTGTGCATTAGTTATTCTTTTTACTTTAATAACATCTTGTGGCCAACATGTTATTTCCCTGATGCCACAGTTTTCACGAGTGAGACCCTTGAGGTTTTAAAATGTCCCTTCTTGTTTGCCTGGAGTTGTTGTTGGATGTGTTTTCTCAGCTGTGCTTGTGTCACCACAGTGCAGGATCCTCAGCTGCGTCACATTTGATCCCTCATCTCAGTGACGGTAGCAAGACTCGCAAAACTTACTTTGTCGTGACTAGTTAGTTTGATGACTGGAATATGTGTGTGTGTATGTATGTATGTATGTCTGTATGTGTGTGTGTGTGTGTGTGTGTGGGTGTGTGGTGTGTGTATATATTTTAATATAATATATATATATATAATTTATTACATATCAAGACGTGCTCAAATTTGTTGGTACCCCTCCACAAAAAACGAAGAATGCACAATTTTCCTGAATAACTTGAAACGGCAAAAGTAATTGGCATCCCCCATTATTTATCCATATTAATAGAAATCAGACTTTGTTTTGATTTTTATTCACATAATATGTAAATAAGAAAACAATGAAATGGCATGGACAAAATGATGGGACCGCTAACCTAATATTTTGTTGCACAACCTTTAGAGGCAATCACTGCAATCACACGTTTTCTGTAGCTCTAATGAGACTCTGCACCTGTTAACAGTAGTTTGGCCCACTCTCCTGAGCAAACTGCTCCAGCTGTCTCAGGTTTGATGGGTGCCTTCTCCAGACTGCAAGTTTCAGGTCTTTCCATAGTGTTCGATAGGATCAAATCAGGACTCATAGAGGCCACTTCAGAATGTCCAATGTTTTGTTCCATCCATTCTTGGGTGCTTTTAGCTGTGTGTTTTGGGTCATTATCTGTTGGAGGACCCATGACCTGCGACTGAGACAGAGCTTTCTGACACTGGGCGTACGTTTCGCTCCAGAATGCCTGATAGTCTTGAGATTTCATTGTGCCCTGCACAGATTCAAGGCACCCTGTGCCAGGCGCAGCAAAGCAGCCCCAAAACATAACCGAGCCTCCTCCAGTTTCACTGTAGTATGGTGTTCTTTCTTTGAAAGCTTCATTTTGTCTGTGAACATAGAGCTGATGTGAATTGCCAAAAAGCTCCAGTTTTGACTCATCTGTCCAAAGGACATTCTCCAGAAGGATTGTGGCTTGTCAATATGCATTTTAGCAATTCCAGTCTGGCTTTTTTAGTTTTCTTTCAAAAGTGGAGTCTCCTGGGTCTTCTTCATGGAGCCCACTTTCGTCAAAAGAGACGGATGGTGCGATCAGAAACTGACGTACTTCACCTTGGAGTTCAGCTTGTATCTCTTTGGCAGTTATCCTTGGTTTTTTTTTCTACATTCGCAATATCCTTCTGTTCAATCTGGGGTCGATTTTCCTTTGCGGCCACGCCCGGGAGGTTGGCTACAGTTCCATGGACCTTAAACTCTTAATAAATTTGAACTGTTGTCACAGGAACATCAAGCTGCTTGGAGATGGTCTTGTAGCCTTTACCTTACATGCTTGTCTATTATTTTCTTTCTGATCTCCTCAGACAACTCTCTCCTTTGCTTCTCTGGTCCATGTTCAGTGTGGTGCACACAATGATACCAAACAGCACAGTGACTACTTCTCCATTTAAAGAGGCTGAATGACTGATTACAAGATTGGAGACATGTGGTGATAATAATAAAGAAACTAATTAGTTTGAAATATCACTATAATCCAATTATTTATTATCTTTTCCAAGGGGTACCAACAAATGGTCCAGGCCATTTTAGAATATCTTTGTAGAATAAGCAATAATTCATCTCTTTTCACAGCTTCTTTACTTTATTCTATGACATACCAAAGGCATGCAAGTATACATGATAAAATAGCTTTTAATTTCATCACTTTTCAGGAGGAATGAAGCATTATTTCAATGAGCTGTAAGGGTACCAACAAATTTGAGCACATCTGTATATATTACATAATTCCAAGGCTGTGTCTCAAATCGCGCACTTCCCTTAGTGCACTTACAGAATTACACTTCGTGCACTACGTACTATCTTGCATAGTGCGTACATTTTGACAGAGGAGTGTTGTCTCAAATCGCGCACTTCCATGTGCACTTACCGGAAATGACGATCAGATTTCATCCCTTCTTCTTCTGTACAATTGGGAATTTCACCAGGGAGAGCATTCCAGTCGGCTATTGTGTTTCGCGAAAAAGAATCCTGCTTGTTTTGATATTTTAACAAAATAAATGTGATAATTTGCTCCGTGTCACGCCAGAATGACGACGCGACACCGCGTCATGCCCCCCCCCCCCATTAGCTGAAAACAGTACACACAACTGTATCGTATTATTGTTCTTACTGCACTCTAATTATACCTATTCTTTGCAGTCACTCTTTATGTAAACTTATGTTTCTGTCTAAAAATAATTAAAGTAAATATTCATTACGTTACTGTTCATTTTAATGCTCAACGGTTTCATGAGGACATGGCCATCGTCGCCCCTAAATGATGGACCTCTATTCCTCGTTGGTCCCTGAAGAGACGGGTTATACAGGATATACATCAGGTGGAGGCAGTAACAGCAGATACGTTTTACCATTAGCGTTACGCCACTCATAACGTTACCTGCAGACAATCAGCTGATCGCTATATTGCTGAGCTAACGCTCACATCGGATTGTGTACAACTTGTTAAGATCATACATCTAACACTAAAATTGTCTACAATGGGACGAAAGTTTAACACAAATAACAATATACTACAACACATGTAACGTTAGCTTATAACTTATTTGCCAATATGGTTAAACTGCCGCTGTTAGCTAGCTAAGGTTGGCTTGCTAGCACGTCAAATTACGGTACTAATAAACTTTATAATTCGTGGTATAAAAATTATTATCTACTGTAAAATTAACCAAGTATACATTTACAAGTGGCTTATATGTTTAGCAAAAAGACTCACGTTCAACTTTGTATTGCTCCGTCGGTCTCGCTATCGCGTCTTCGGCCGCCGCTATCTAGTTTTTAAACGGTTGTTAGCTCCACCCCTTCCGCTACGTAGCCAAGATGGCGACCGTTGAGTGTGGAAAGTGTGCATCGATCTACACTTAACTCTGTGACCGGTTTGAGTGCACCATCCGGGTATTTGAAGTACACTGCATTTGACCGCACTTCGACAATGTGAACGCACTATG
>NW_022605591.1:1331759-1334804 GCF_008692095.1 Etheostoma spectabile | reverse complement strand
GTTAGTATTTAGTACAGAAGTGCGCGATTTGAGACACAGCCCAAGTGTTTATTCATTGTTTTGATGTCTTCAGTGATGATCCACAATGAGAAGGTGTGTCCAAACTTTTGGCCTGTACTCTATGTAAAAATATATAAATTGAACCTTTATGGATTATTCTTCAGATGCAGATCCCAGTGCCAGTCAGACAAATTCGGAGGAGAGGTTGAATCACGAGGCCCAGGAGCTGGAGAAACGATTGAGCATGCTCTCTCACAGATGCAGCACAGGTATAGCAAGTTTCTGTAATGCTGTGCTCCGATTTGAAGTAGAGAAAAAGGTGAAAAAGCAGCTCAAAGTTCGACCATTTTACAAATCTTCCTCCTCTGTGTATCTTTCATTATATAACTACCCCAAGGCACCCATAATTATTCTTTTACTGCAGTGATGATGATCCCTCTTCACCACCTAAGGGTATAAATGATACACTGGCTTTTAATAATGCTGCACTTGGATTTAAATCTGGTTTGCAGGTTGACATTTCTCTCACAGGTGATTTATTGTTTCTATTATGTGGTGGAAGAAAAATAGGCAATGATATAATGATGCTTTAATGTTGTGTTCTTTAATGTTTTTTTCAAAGCTGTTGATGAAAGTGTCTTTATTGTTGTCTTTGACAGTCTCTTCGTCGTACAGCCAGTCTGCTGGGGGAGACGACCACAGCATATCCGGTTCCTCCGACACATCAGATACCAGCCAGTCCGACTGCAGTATTGGCAGCCGCGTGGCCATTTGGACTGAGCCGTCCTCCAACCCATCTGAACATGTGGGAGCTAAAGCGGCATTTCAGAGCTTTGAGAAGCTTTCCGTCAACCAGCGAGGTGGAAACCGGCCTGCTGTCAAGCCCCCTCGACAGCTTCAGGAGATCGGCCGTCAGAGCTCGTCTGACAGCGGCATCGCCACTGGCAGCCATTCCTCTTACACTGGGAGTTTCTCCTCCTACACAGGCAGCCTGGATATCACCCATGGGGAGGACTTTGGGTCTGTTTTCAGCTTGCCTCCTCACTTGGCTCAAGACCTGAGCCCTTGTATTTGCGTCACTGTCCCTGGACATGAATACCAAGTACCGACATCACTTAGGTATCTCTACGACAGCCCCAGGAGCCTGTTACAGGAGGGAAGTGAGGGTGTTAAAGACAATGAACCCTCCACCCAAGCTAAAGACACACCAGCCTCTTCACGCTTCACAACAGACTCAGCTAAGGAGGATAAAATCAGCACCATGACCTTTGATGCTCACTCAGAAACTAATGAAAGACAGTCAGTGAGTGAACACTGTCAAGGCACCTCAGAGAAGAGTAATAAAACCAAGGTGCCGTGCTCTAGTCAACACCCAGACTCCTATCACATCTGCAGCTCTCTCACATCGGTCTCCAAAACCATTGTGACAATCTGTTCAGTTTGTGGTGGATTTAAGGTAAGTAGAAACATATCTTTCAGTTGTGCTTGTTTAAAAAAAAAAAAAATATATTATATATATATATATATATATATATATACACACACACACACACCACACACACACACACACACACACACACACACACACACACACACACACACACACACACGTATTTATGTGTGTGTAGTATATCCTTTTACCAGAAACATACCGAACTGGGTTGAGCTCAGATATAGTGTAGTGTAGTTCTATTCTTGTTGGCCATCTGTTTGCCACAAAACTTCAACCTAAAAAACAAAAAGGCATCCTCAGTGTATGCAAATAATTGCCTCCTGAACGTTCTCTGTTGTATGACTCCCTGTCATGCCGTAGCAGCTTTTGTGAGCAGGCCTCATCATCACTGTATCGTCTGTTCTGTAGGTTGCTGTCAATTTGACCTTTGCTGTACCGTGCAGGCTGCTGCTCTGCGTAAGACAACCAACCGTCCATCTAAAAAGTTATTATTGCAGGAGCCAATTGAGGATGACACATTGTCATTGTATCCAGCAGGTTTACCTTATGGGTGACTTGCAGTTCTTCTCTTTTCACTCCTTTACCTCCTTTTTATTGCTCAATTCAATGCGGTTGAAAGTTATAGGCGTTTTTTCTTTTTTATGACAAGTTCATGTAAACTACAAACTGAATGTCATCCAAATTTATTCACGGCTTTTAAAGATTCAATAATTTATAGCCATATTAACTGCAGTTGATTTGGAATTTGTTTTGGTGCTCTCAACAAGGACAAAACATATGTTAACATAGTACACAGAAAAACACACTGCCACAATTACAATAGAGACAATACAGATACAATAAATGCAATAGTACAACCAAAGGGCTCATGTCTTTGTTGCTGGAACCAGAGAATGTTTGGCACCGTTTTGCTTAAAAACGACTTAATTCACAAGCAAAACAGTTGACGATTAAAATTTTTTTTTACAGTTAACTATTCCCATAACTGAGTAATTGTCTGAGCTTTACTTTGTTTTCTCCGCTGTTAAGTAAAAGTTGCTGTAAGGGAAGAAAGACATGGTGTGATCATTTCTTTCCCCATTTGATTTGGATATGTACAGTGGGGTTTGAAAGTTTACCCCAGGTAAACATTTTTATTAATGTGCGTGAAGAAGCCAAGAGAAGATGGAAAAATCTCCAAAAGGCATAAAATTACAGATTAGACATTCGTATAATATGTCACAAAAACTTAGATCTTTATTTCCATCATTCACACTTTCAAAATATCTGAAAACAAAAAAATGGCCACTGCAAAAGTTTGGGCACCCTGCAGAGTTAATACCTTATACTACCCCCCCCCCCCCTTTGGCAAGTATCACAGATTGGAAATGCTTCTTGTAGCCAGCCAAAAGTCTTTCAATTCTTGTTTGAGGTATCTTTGCCCATTCTTCCTTCCAAGAGTCTTCCAGTTCTTTGAGATTTCTGGGCTGCCTGTCACGCACTGCTCTTTTAAGGTCTATCCATAGATTTTCAATTATGTTGAGGTCAGGAGATTGTGAAGGCCATAGCAAAACCTTCAGTTTACACCCCTTGATGTAATCCACCGTGGATTT
>NW_022605591.1:1331186-1331749 GCF_008692095.1 Etheostoma spectabile | reverse complement strand
TTAGGATCATTATCCATTTGTAGAAGCCATCATCTCTTTAACTTCAGCTTTTTCACAGACGGCGTCAAGTTAGCGTCCAAAATTTGCTGAAATTTTATTGAATCCATTTTTCCTTCTACTTGTGAAATGTTACCTGTGCCACTGGCTGCAATACAACCCCAAAGCATGATTGATCCACCCCCATGTTTAACAGTTGGACAGAGGTTCTTTTCATTAAATTCGGTGCCCTTTCTTCTCCAAAAGTACCTTCGCTCATTCCGGCCAAAAAGTTCTACTTTAATGTCATCGGTCCACAGACCTTGTTTCCACAATGGATCAGGCTTGTCTATATGTTCATTTGCAAACTTCAAACGCTGATTTTTGTGGTGAGGACGTAGAACAGGTTTTCTTCTGAAGACTCTTCCATGAAGATCATATTTGTACAAGTATCTCTTTATAGTGGAATGGTGTAGCACAACTCCAGTGTCTGCAGGTCTTTCTGGATGGATCATGCAGTCAAATGTGGGTTTGGACTTGTTTTTCTGTCTGTTCTGTCTGATATTTTTCTTGGTCTTCCAGATCTT
>NW_022605591.1:1331030-1331176 GCF_008692095.1 Etheostoma spectabile | reverse complement strand
CTTCCACTGTTCCTGATGACTGCTATTTCTTAATTACATTCCGAACAGAGGATATTGGCATCTGAAAACGCTTTGCCATCTTCGTATAGCCTTCTCCTACTTTGTGAGCGTCAACTATTTTCAGTTTCAATTTTCTAGACAACTGC
>NW_022605591.1:1323354-1331020 GCF_008692095.1 Etheostoma spectabile | reverse complement strand
CCATGGTGCTGATTGTCAGATGAGGCAAGGTCAGATGAGTCTGGGCATGTAAAACCTTAAGATTGGCATCACCAGGTCTTTCCAGACAATGATTGAGAACAATCCATGACGCTGTCAGGTCTCAACTTTCCAAACGGGGCAGGGTGCCCAAACTTTTGCAGATTCCATCTTTTTGTTTTCTGTTATTTTGAAAGTGTAAATGATGGAAATAAAATCTAACTTTCTGTGACATATTATACAAATGTGTAATCTGTCATTTGATGCCAAATATCCTATTGCACTCTTTAAGGCTGAGCTTAAGCTATAATTTTAATTTCTTGGGAAATCCCTATCATTCGAACATCCAGATCCAAACTCAGCAAAAAGCCTGGTCTTTCCATGCCAGATGTGTGTTTAATAAATACTCTTAACATGTACAGTAGCTCCACCTGCTGGTAGTGTATTTAGGTAGAACACAAATTGCATGTAATTACCTGAACAAAGTGTTCATGTTTTCCCTTCAGCCGGTAGGTAGGTGGTAGTGGTAGGTAGGTTGTGTGTGTGTGTGTGGGTGTGTGTGTGTGGTGTGTGTGGTGTGTGTGTGTGTGTGTGTGTGTGTGTGTGTGTGTGTGTGTGTGTGTGTGTGTGTGTGTTGTGTGTGGGTGTTGTGTGTGGTGGGTGTTGTTGTGTTGTGTGTGTGTGGGTGTGTTGTGTTGTTGTGTGTTTGTGTGTGTGTTTGTGTGTGTTGTGTGTGTGTTCCATTTCAAAAGAGACCATCAAACTATAACTACATATGTGCCTCTTTTGGAGTATTTCAGTGCATGAAGATAATTTTATCAGAATGAATTGTGCTATAATTGCAGTCACATTGTTGTGACCCGGCATTTAGAGCGTTGACAGCCATGATCCCTCTCAACTTTTAAAATATACATTTATTGAAGATATAAAACCTAAACAGTCCACTGTGGTGATTTTTAAAAGGACAAGTTTTGCATGTGTAGCCAAAGCCTATTATTTCTTGTTCCTCTGTGCCTTAGAGCACCAGTTTTGTATATATATATTTTATTTTGGGTCAGTACCACACATTATACTGTCCTGCTGCTGTAAATACTCACTCGGCTAAAAAACCTGCAGCTAACAGTATTCTCCAACAAATGCACGTTTTCCTCCTGTTTGAGTAACATTTGATCAGCTATTCAAGGACATTATGTAGTCTTTAAAAATAAAAAAGAAGTATATATTAAGTATATACTTTTCCAGATTTACATCTTCAGTGGAAACCCTTCAGCTTCTGGCTAAAAAACAAATTCAGGAAATATTGAGACGGATTAAGGCACTGTTGATTATCATCTTTTATGGGATTGTTGGCAATTTAAAAAAATACATAGATCATTGCCAGCCTTTTCCTTTGAAATGCCTCATATTTAGAAACCAGGCTAAGAATGTGTTGTTGCTTATTTATCTAATTAAGCCAGTTTGCATTAGGAATATAATTTGTTTAATATTCCATTTCATCTCACAGGGGACACAGTACATCGCTGTAAGTGGTGCAGTGATCCCTGCCATACCAGGTGAGTGTAATCACTTGAAATATTGTATGCCTGCTGCATGTTTTGATTCTTGCATGCATGAGCAATTGATGCATGTTTAAGAGAAAAACATTCATAATTTGCTATAGCAGCCACAGCATGCCGATTTGATTTGGGACAGAAATCAAAGGGTGTTGAAGGTGTTTTTTTGCCTCCAGAACAATATATTTTCAATCCATCAGATCAAAGTGTTGACACGTCACCATGCAGACCCTGCATTGCCAGTAAATATAATATTGCAGTAAAAAACATTCTGGTGAAACCCTGTGCCTCCCCTGTCTCTGGGGGCACTGATCGCTCAGAGACGCCAACAGTGAGGAAAAGTGAGAATTCAACGCTGCCAAAAAAAGGAAGAGAGAAATTATCCAATCTCTTAGCTGATCTGTTAGGCTTTCCAAGTGCAGATAGGCAGCCAGAGGCCAAGACTAAGAGACTGAACCTGTATGAGTCAATGAGCCCTAGATTTGGAAATGAGCTCAAATCCCTAGCAACAGGCACCTGCGTACCAACACCGGATTTACAGCAAGACAGAAGATCTGTCATTTATGAAAACTGTTTGAAGTGTCAAGGGGAGCACTGCCAACCTCCACCACGGGTCGTACCCGCTGAAATGTACCGCAACAGGAACATTTCCACTTTACACATCGTTCCAACTGGGCTGAACCTGAAGAACAGCCATGAACAGGAAGTAGATGCTAATGAGGAACTGCTCTATCAAGCTCCCGGTGATGGATCGCAGAGCGTGGACGGCCAGTGTCGGTATGAAGAGATGAATGGTTGGACATGGACCGGTGAAGGTAAGAGGCCTCTTCTCCAGTTTCCTCTTCAACTCACAACAAAGCTTCTACGATTCCTTTGGTGTCCTTTTCCTCTTTAGTCCTTGGAAATGGATCTTCTCTTTGTTTCCATCCTGTTGTCCTTGTTCTGAGTAAAAAAAAAAAAAACTCTATTCTTGTCTTCTTCAACTCTGGTGTTTCCTGTTACAACACAGTTTAGGGGGCTGTTGAACATAGAGGGGCTTGAAGTAGTGTACCACTTTATTTCCCTGTCAAAGGCTTTCTAAGTTGTAATACTTTATTCATGGTTAATAAACCCTTCAGTGATGACTTCCTAAAGATCCTTGTAAATTATAGAGTGTGGTCCAGACCTACTTTATCTGTAAAGTGTCTCGAGATAACTCTTGTAATGAATTGATACTATAAATTTAATTGAAAAGAGTTTTAGCCTGTTTTTTGGGGTTGCTAGATAATAAATGTATTTGCCTTTAAATTACTTAACATTTTAACAAGGCTTATTAACGATGGTGAGTTATAGTAACTATTTATTACGCATTTATTTGATGACAAACATTATTACAATAGCCAACAGCATTATTACTAAATTTAAAGCATTAACCCAACCAAAGGATTTTGTTTTTGCAGACCTGGCACCCTTAAACACCATTTAATGGTCTATAACTGAACTATGAATCATTAGTTTAGTAGTTATAAACTAGCCACTTGTAAAGTAGCTGTTACAACTTGGTGTGCCTTATTTGAAAGTGTCACCAAAAACAGTATATTGGCCAAAACATTTTTTTAGGGATTACTTTAATTTGTAATTGGGAGAAAATAAAGTTGTCAGAATGCTCTAGTGGACAAACTGTAGAGTGGTGACACTGTTTATGAAGTTAAACATACAGTATCTTTAGTTTAGAACTTCTGTTCTGAAATGTCTTGTTTTGTCTTTTTGGCTGATGTACACTCAGTTGCCAGTTTATTAGGTACACCTAACTAAAGTGAATGCTGTCTAAGGCCAGCTACACACTGGATGTGATGCATGAGTGTGTCAGCTGCGTGGTGTGCCTGTTTTTATTTCGGCTCCCATGTTAACAGGTTAGCGCTTACGCACTCCCTGCATGAGACGTGCGTGTCTCGAACCACGCCGAAAACGTGTGCATGCTAGAAATAGAACCGACGCCTAGTTTTCACGCGGGCGTGTTGGAAGCGTTTCCTGGCAAAATAGAATAGGAAAATATGTTTATGTAATTTTGACAAAAATACATATTAATAAATGACATGGTGATGTTGGAAAGTCACTAGGTTTTGACATCAATGCAGATATAAATGTAAAAAAACAAACAAATCAATTTTCAAACATTGCACCTGTCATACAGAACTAAATATTCTGTAACCTATTTTGCCGTCAACACTGCAGACATTGTCTTGCTTTAATCAGATCAGTAGCCTCTATATTTATGTTTAACAACTTTCTCCCCATATGTCGAACAAGGGTGATCCAAATCTGTGGGTGTTATGTCCTGAGATAGCCCTCCCTGTACGTCACCTAGCAGCAGTGCTGCGTCAGGTAGTTTCTGGTGTGTAGGACATAGAAAAATCCACGTAGCTGACAAGCAACAAAAACGCCACGCGGTCAGTGTGTAGCCGGCCTAATTCAACAATTTGAAAGTTGGAGTGATAAATCTACCTATATCAGCTGACATTAGCTTAATACAGATGTATCTTTGTACATGTTGACCAAGTAACAAGAAATTGCAGTGCAGAAATGTCAAGGATATGTTTGAGGTCATTAAGAAACCATGTTGCTGTCACATAGTTTGTAAGGAATCCACAACCAGTCGGGCTATATTGTCAACACCAATATAGCTTCATAAGCTAAATTGTCTTCTATCGTCAATGCTAGTGTATAAATCTGGCTCTGATAGAAAGCCTTTCTCCAATATAAAACTGAAAGAATCAGTGATAACGGTGTTCAGTGCCTAGGTTGGGTTGTACATTTGCCGAGGACACTAAACTGCTGCATGTTGAACCTCTTTGTGATGTCTGTGCTTTGCATGTTATCAATCCAGCTCTTATTTCCAGCATGAGCGATGCTATTTCCCCCTGTGTAATAGTAAGTGGTATTGTGAGATGATGAATCAGTCCACTGTTATTTGTTGCCACCACTAGATCTAGACAAATTCATACAATTATACCCAGAGAGCACCGTGTCTAATTTGGTTCACAACATGGACTAAAGAAGCACAATTTGGGATTCTTATTTCATGGCTATTGGCACTAGAAATTGCAGTTTAATTTCTTATATTTAAAACACCATATTTTTCTCTCCCACCAGACAAAAGGTCTCATAACAAAGAGGAAAGACGCAGAGCTGATGCTGCTTATGAAGTCATGGAGAGTCGGGCGCCGGAGAGGAACCCTGAGGTAGGCCAATCCAGAACACTCTAACCAGCTTACACATTTTAACTGCGTAACTCATTGTGCTCCGAGTTCAGCTAAACATTTTGTCTGATATTCTGCTAATATCTATTGCTTCAACATGAGGCTTGAAATCTGAAATTGAACATTTGAAATCAGCATTTTGTAGTTTCTAACTTGTCTAGTTAGTTATCCGGTAAGCAGTTGTCTAGATTGTCTCAGTGATGTGCTGAAATCTTAACATTAAAGGACTTAATGGGCAGTATCTTATGCTTTGATGTGAGTGTGTAAGTGATGAGGTGTCCGTTTAGCGAAAAGGAAGTCAGGCAGCAATAGGTTTGTTGCACAGCTTTGTTTTAGACTGCATTAGCGTATGAAGTGAAAACTGAGTATGCATCACGCTTAATTGACACCTTTACCTCCATAATGAAAAATGAAACCGTTTTACATCAGTAAATCTGTCCTTTCTTGCCTTGGCCAGTTTTGAACTGGAACATGGGCTTACTGGTCCTGGATTGTTGTAGCTCCGTTGTAAATGGATCATTTGATATTCTCAGAACTGTGCTTATTCACTTTCTTCACAAGAGTTAGATGAGAAGTTGATACCACTCTCATGCCTCTAACTTCTTCTAAAACTATAAAATAATTGTTTTCAAATTACTGTTTGTTTATGGGGCAAACAAACAAGAGTTAATATTTTGATTATCAACTTTAGAGGTGAGGGTTTTTGAAACGTGGTTGCCATGCTTCCACCTGCTTCTAGTCTTTATGCTAAGCTAAGCTAATGGCCAGCTCCACACTAAATGCACAAACATGTGAGTGGCATCATTCTCCTCTTCTATCTTACGGAAAGAAAGTGAAGAAATTAAGTAGAATACAGATAAATTCATACAAAATTGCCAGTTATCAGTTAATTGTCCTGCTTTGCATCACAGGGCGGGCTGCTGTAGAACATATAATAAATTATTAAAGTGTCCTGATATGGAATATATAAAAAAAAAAAACATGGTTGGAATGCACCAATAGACAGTAATCGGCGATTCCCATTACAGATCTGCCCTTTTATGTTAGTGTCATTCATTCTCAGCATGATGATGGTCCCGTAGTGTGCACAGTGGCCTCTCAATGAGACTGAAAGCAAAATGGATGCACTTCCCCTCCCTCCAATTTTCCTCCACAATAGCTGCGCGTACAGTGGCTGTCTGGAATCAGAGATTACATGGCTGCAATTCA
Source organism: Etheostoma spectabile (assembly GCF_008692095.1). Lineage (NCBI taxonomy): Eukaryota > Metazoa > Chordata > Actinopteri > Perciformes > Percidae > Etheostoma > Etheostoma spectabile. The sequence goes on along the minus strand of NW_022605591.1, from coordinate 1,325,022 downwards.
ATAGGCATGGATCCATAATGATGAGGCATTGCAGGCAGTATTTTGACATGTAAGATGGTAAATTCTTAATATCTTAATGTCTCTATGTACTCCTGCTGTGTCCACAGAGCTGTTGAGGAGGAAGTCTGAGGCTGTCTCAAACCGTTGAATCGTTACCAGCTTGAAGTATATAGTGTAGATAACACAAAAGGCCAGTGCACTGAAAGTACCCGGATGACCCCCTAAAACGGTCAAAAAGTTCAGTGTGGAACAATGGTGCTATCTTGACTAAGAGGCGGAAAGGGGAGGGACGGGGGACGTTGACCGGCAGCTGATTGGATCAACGTGTCATGTGGGTCTGGCTTCTCGTTCGTAATACGATCTTGTATTTTACTAAAATATTACACGGAACATGTTTCTGAAAACATTTAAAGGGCGAAATAGGCCATACAGTTGCTGTTGTCTTATTTTATTGACAGAGGTCAGTTTAATAGATTTGTCAGATTTTGAGAGGTGCCAAGCCGACCACTCGTTTTTTTGGGACAATACGAACCATTGAAAGTAGGCACGACGGCAGTAAGTGGTCAGTGCACATTAGCAGTGTACTGACAGAAGTGTGTGGCATGAGACACAGCCGTAGTCACACTTATGTAATAAACATATGCGTATAGTCATTTACTGCATATTCTAATCAACAGTGCTTACTGTCTGTGTGTCTTGCAGGCAGAAGAAAAAAGCAAGTACGCGCTGATGGGCAGTTGTGGTCAGCAGAGGTTCCTGCAAGAGACTGAAGGTGAGTAACCATGCCATCAAGTGATGAGAATAACCAGGTGTTTTTTCTCATCTAAGCCACTTAAACAAATGCAAGTTGTTGGTTTTGTAGCTGCACACATAAATGGAACATTTTCAGATTTCTTGTACTTGATGAAATGGTATGAACACATCACTTGTTGCTTGGTGTGCATGAATAAATAAATTAAATGAGGCTCATTCAGTGTCTGAAATAGCAGACTGACACGAGGCATTGCATCCACAGGAGTAATGCTAGGAACAGACACGTACTCCACATGTTTACTTGACTTTATTCAGGGATGGATTGACATTGGCAGAAAGTTGTTTTCATAAAGACATACATAGCATGTTGTACAGTGCTGCATATAGACTCATAATATCTAGAGCTCTTAATAAGGTCAAACTTAGCCTTGTGAAACAGAAGCGGAGATTTACACATCACTAAATTAAAGTAAATTGCCCCATTCATACAAGTTGTTTCTAAATATTTACACTAAGTAACTGCCAGAGGCCTGTACTACGAAGCAAGATTTGGCGTTAATGAGGAAATTTCAGGTTCAACCCCAGGGTTTTCTGTATCACAACGGTGGTTTACTTGTTACCGGGTTAAATCACCGTGGTAACTGATGTTGAAAACCACCAGACTCCATTTAAATAATCAGTACTTTTATCAACGTAAAACACAAATAGCATATAGGTATTTCCCTCCTCTTGAAATCTATAGCTTTCATAAAAAATACCCATCAGAGAATGTTATGTCTCTGGGGTTGTGTGTGTGTCTCTCTCCCCATTATCATTCCCCGATGGGTATTTTATGAAAGATACAGATTTCAGGCGGAGGAAATTACTTATATTCCATTTGTGTTTTACGTTGATAAAAGTACTGATTATTTAAAT
>NW_022605591.1:1307568-1323344 GCF_008692095.1 Etheostoma spectabile | reverse complement strand
TGGGTTTGGTGATGGTGATTTTGCCCTTAAATAAATATAAAAACATATTCAAATGTTTGCTAAGTGAGTTCAGCCTACAGGATTTTGTATCGGCTATATTGTCGGCTTCTTGAGCCGTGTGTTGCCCATGCCTGCATTGGAATTATGTTTTAATATTTTTAATTTGCTCTCCGATCGCTTGAACTTCCAGGGTTGGAACTGTAATAATAAGCTAAAGCAACGACAGTTAATGGAAAGCACAAGTAAATTATGGTCAGATGTTGTGCCTGACAGATGAGGAAGTGATATTGATAAGCATTGTGATTTATGCATAACAGCGTCTGCTTTTTTGCCAGCTTTCCGGCTTTAGGAAGCAGTGACTGCATTGCCTATAAAACCGTGTCTGTGTTCGTCATTTATGTAGAATTATAGTTTGCTCTTATGTAAAATATGTGGCTCTGGTAGATGGTTGTGATTGTTCGCACTGTGCTTACACTGCCTCTTTCATGTGAACGCGTGCGTCACTGGATTGGGAAACCCCGGGTCAATGGAACTAGTTGATAACCACCGCTGTGACACAGCTTATGCAGGACAGCGTTTATTGGGTTAATGAAGCCGGGGAACTGAAAGATATCCAGGGCATGTTGATCTTGATTCAAAGTACAGGGCTCTGGTGTTACTGCTGCAAAGGTAACTGAACCAACTTGCTAATTTGTAACCCGTTAAGATTGAAGAGTGAAATGTATTATGGTTTAGCTCAAAATGCTGTTATAATATCATTATCTAAACTTGACAAAAATGACACAGTACACCCTAAACTATGAAACGTTAAGTGGAATTCGATTTTTCCTACTCATTCTAAACTGCATAAATACTACATAACAATACAACGTAACCAATCTGGAAAACAGTTCTCCATGTATGCATATAGAAATAAAACAAAGCTATACCAGCGGTGGTTTTGTTACTTCTTGTGATGCTACACTGACTGCCTGTTTACATAGCTGATGCTCACGATTGGATATTGCTAACAGGTTTCCTAGCAACCGATTTACACGTTCAAGTTTTTACAAACTAAGACATTTCTTAAATTTAAATGGTTGAAACCAGATTTAATAAATAATTAACATATGAATCACAAAACTAAGTATTACTTTTTTTTAATGGCCAACCTGCACGGTTGTTGCTAATTACAAGATTCTTTTCCCAAGTTGTGACTCTAGTTGGCTGAAAGTGACACACTCATTTGTATGATGCATCAACAACATTATGGTATATTTTTTTTTAAATATTATTAATTTACATTTTATATATTGAGCTTGAAAGTTGATCATCAATCTCAAGGTCTACTTCTTAGCTTTGAACTGTGCTGCGGTATTGTTCCATCCTCCGCCTAACCAACTCGCAGATTATATTGTCTCTACAAGTACTTGAAGTGGTGGTGACGGCACAGTGGATATGACACATCCCTTTGGTGTGAGAGATCCAGGATTTGTACTTTGCTAAATTGACTAATGCTCTCGCTGTTTCACTGCCTGCCCAGCTGTACAAACAGCCTGCGGCTTGCGTAAAAATAGACCTGACCTGACCTAGACCTTGTATCTTCTCAGCGGAGTGGACAGCTGCTTCCCGCACACTTCTGAGACCACTTGGATTATCTTGCATCAACTTGAATCGCCACGGTGCCTCCGGAATTCAGCGCAGACGCGCCCAGTGGAAAATGAGGGTTAAAGAATGTTTTAAGAATTAATATTTTGATCCCATAGGGGAAAAAAATCTTTTAGAATTCTATGTTGTTTTTAAAAAAATGAATTTTAAAGATCACCAGGGATTTTTCTTGCGATGACTTTGTTTTACAAATCTGTAACTTTGCGGTAATGAGCGTACATCAGAGGAACAAACTGGGGCTAAATAGTGGAATAAGTTTAAACTGTTAATGTACGTGATGCAAACCTGTAAAGCACATACAGGAATGAGTCACACACGATATTTGTGTTGCCATTAATGTAATTTAGAATAAAGGACTATTTTTTAATCCATCTGCATTTTATGTAATGCTATAAACAAGAGTTACATAAGGACCAATTGTGTCAAGAGAAAACCCACAGATGTCTAAACAAAAGAGTGAAGTGGCTTGTGACAGGATACCTGGCCTGATGGTGAGGTGAAAGGGACAGTTGTCAGGAGACGTTTGGCCACTTCAGCATTGCACACGCAGAAACATGCCTTGATTCTAATGCACAACTGCTCTAGGAAGTTCCAGCAGCTGTCACACTGTGGCATCAAACCCATCAGTTATGTTCCAACACACGTGGCTGAGCTCCCCATGTCATCTTCCCCATCATCCTGCCTCAGCAGGCACCTAATGGACATTGACGTGCAGGAGGCGGCCAAATCCAGGGGCTCAGGTTTCCGTGAGGATGCAGTCTCAATGGCAGCTGTAATGAGTAAAAGATTTTTATGGGCTGTTATAGTAGTTTGGTAACACTTTCTTGAACCAGTGCAGTTAGAAGCAACAATGCATTTTGGTTCCATATTGAGACATCTCTTCAGGTAATTTTAGTGGGCAGGTATGCCAGATTTTTCAGCAAATCCCTGCTTAAGGTTATTAGAGAGAGATGTTGGTTTAACTGTATGGTCATTGTGTCCACCCCATTTCCACTGCAAACTGAAAGTATTCACAGCGCTTCACTTTTTCCACATTTTATGTTACAGCCTTATTCCAAAATGGATTAAATGAATTTTTTTCCTCAATTCTACACATAATACACTATATAGGCATAATAACAACTTGGTTTGAGATTTTTGCAAATGTGTTAAAAATAAACACACTAACAAATCACTTGTACATAAGTATTCACAGCCTTTGTGATCAAGCTCAAAATTGAGCTCAGGTGCATTCTGTGTCCACTGATCAATTAAGATGCAGAAACCTCTCAAGGATGGAGTCCACCTGTGGTAAAATCAGTTGGTTGGACATGATTTGGAAAGGACATAGCTGTCTATACAAGGTCCCACCGTTAACAGTGCATGTCAGACAATAAAACAAGCACAAAGTTAAAGGAATTGTCTGTGGATCTCCGAGACAGGCTTGTCTTGAGCCACAGATCTTTTTTTACAGAAAAAAACAACAACAATTCTGCTGCTTTGAAAGTCCCAATGAGCACAGTGGAAGAAGTTTGGACCCGCCAGGACTCTTCCAAGAGCTGACTGTCCTATAAACTGAGTTATTGAGGGAGAAGGGCTTTAATTAGGGAGTTGACCAATAACCCAATGGTCACTCTGACAGAGCTCCAAGGTTCCTCTGTGAAGAGAGGATATAATCTTCCAAAAGGACGACCATCGCAGCAGCACTCCACCAATCAGGCCTCTATGGTAGAGTGGCCAGAGGGAAGCCACTCCTTAGTAAAAGGCAGTTTGCCAAAGGGCACCTGAATAGTGGTGGCAGCATCATGCTGTGTTTTTCAGCAGCAGGAACTGCAAGTCAAGATTGAGGGAAAGATGAATACAGCAATGTGCAGAGACATCCTGAAAGAAAATCTGCTCCAGAGCGCTCCTGACCTCAAACTGGTGCGACGGTTCATCATACAACAGGACAACGACCCTAAGCCCACAGCCAAGATATTCAGGACAACTCTGTGAATGTCAGAGAGTGGCCCAACCAGAGCCCAGACTTGAATCCCATTGAACATCTCTGGAGGGATCTGAAAATGGCTGTGCACAGACACTCCGCATCCAACCTGATGGAGCTTGAGAGGTTCTGTAAAGAGGAATGGGCTAAATTGGCCAAAGAAAGGTGTACCAAGCTTGTATGTGGATAAATGTGTCTTTTAAAAGGAGAATTCCGGCCAATGTTTACGTTAATCTTGATCCCTATAAATCTATATCTGCAGCTACGTGTACAAGCTTCCACTGAGCTAAAACTGCAGTTGTCAGTGCACGTTTTAGAGTGTCTTAGTAGACACAAAATGCAAATAAATTGGGAACCTTATGTGAAAACAATGGGTTTTCAGCTCAGGTATTGTTTAAATTCACCTCCCCTGACACTATCCTGCTGGTAGCTAGCTTGCCCTGTTAGCTGTTAGCTGCTAGCTGCCGTGGAATCAGTTATGTTTCTGTGATAATCATCATGCAGCAGTTCTGTGTGTATTTGTATCTCATCCATTTTGTGTGTGATCGTTTTGGTGAGTAGGAGGATTGTCAGTGTTGATCTGTTTGGTAGTTCCATTAGTCGCGCTAGCGGGCTTGACCAGCATTGGTGCTTCTGATTTCTCCCCACCTTCGTCACCTCACGCTACCAAAAACAATCCAGTAAGTGTCCGGTGTTGTGGCTATGTCCTCCAGAGGACAGGTCATGCCTGAATATCCAGAAGGAACTACAGAAGAGACGCCAGGGTTGCAAAAAAAGAAAACCTACGCCTGCCGTCCCAGCGATCGTTGTGGGGAATGTGCGGTCTCTGGGAAATAAGACAGACGAACTTGCAGCGCTCATTAAAACACAGAGAAAGTTCCGTGAGTGCAGCTTACTGTGTTTTACCGAGACATGGCTGCACTCACACATCCCGGACTATGGCAAGGCGGTATCCGGCTTTTTGGCGGTCCGGGCGGACAGGGACGTTATAGAAAGCGGTAAGAAGAATGTTTTTTTTTTTTCACTCACTGTATATGGGTGAAAAATTGTGCTACCCCGGACATGTAAATGTGAAGGAACGCTTCTGTAGCCCGGACATTGAACTGCTGGCTGTGGGGTTTTGTCCATTCTATCTACCGGGGGAGTTAACATCCGCCATAGCAATCGCTGTCTACATTCCACCATCTGCTGATGCGTAGGCAGCTGCTGACGTCATTCACGCCACTGTCTCACAACTCCAGACACAGGAGCCTAGTACCTTCATTGTTATCACTGGGGATTTTAATCATGTTTCTCTGGATGAATCTCTCCCGGACTTTCAACAATTTATTAAATGCCCAACAAGAGACAATAAAACTCAGTGCCACTGACTGAGGGATAAAATGAGGGAGTGTAAAAACTCCTACAAGAGGAAGCTGGAGGCCAGTCTACAACAGAACAACATGAGGGAGGTGTGGACAGGGATGAAAGAGATCACCAGGTGTGAGGGGAGAAGAGGACAAACACCAGGCAGCCGTAAGAGCGCAAACGAGCTGAACTGTTAATTTAACAGGTTTAGCTCACCGCTTCCTCTACCACTCCACCAACCCTCTACTGCTCCTCACTGCCTCCTCCCCCCCCTCTCTTGCTATCACACCTCCCCCCTCACTCAACTGCAGTCTGCCCACTCCCCCCACCACTACAGCACATTTCATCTCCCCCACAGACACTTGAAGCACGCCACCCTGCTTTTCATTCACACCTGGCCAGGTGAGGGGACAGTTTGAGAGGCTTCACCAGCGCAAGGCTGCTGGCCTGGATGGCATAAGCCCCAGCGTCCTGAAGACCTGTTCCAGTCAGCTGTCTGTCGTTCTCCAGTATCTCTTCAACCTGAGAGGGTGGCACTGCTGTGGAAGACGTCCTGCCTTGTCCCGGTCCCCAAGAAGTTGACTCTGGCACCCGACATCTGGTCTAAAGGACTATTGCCCAGTGGCTGTTACATCCCTTGTGATGAAGGTGCTGGAGAGGCTGGTCTTGGCCTACCTGAGGCTGCAGGTGACATCTCCTCTTGACCCTCAACAGTTTGCCTAACAGCCTCGTCTGGGAGTGGACGACGCTGTCATCTATCTTCTGCAGCAAGGTTATTTGCACCTGGATGATGGAAGGAGAATCACATTTTTTGATTTCTCCAACACCATCCAGCCACTGCTACTAGGTGAAAGGCTGCAGGAGATGGGTGTCGGTGATCGGTGCGTCCATAGTCTCATGGATACTGACTACCTGACAGACAGACCACAGTTTGTCTGTCTGGACCGTGTTCTGTCTGATGTGGTGGTGCGTGGTACGGAGGCCCCACACCGGACTGTGCTGTCTCCTTTTCTGTTCTCCTTTTTAGCTTGTACAACTCAGTCAAGTCACCTACAGACGTTTTCTGATGACTCTGCAGTTGTTGGGTGTATAAGGGATGGACAGGAGGGAGAAGACAGAATGCTGGTGGACGACTTTGTGGAGTGGTCTGGTAAGAGTCACCTGCTGCTGAACGTGGATAAGACCAGAGAGATGGTGATTGTCTTTAGGAGGAAGGGACCGGCTCTGCAGCTCCTTTGCATCCCGGGAGAAGATGTGGACATGGTTGAGTACAGAATAACGCAGCTGCTGGAATAACATGAAAAGCAGCTTGAACTGGTCTCTCACCACTGTCATTAGACCTGCGTTTCGCCTCAAAAGTAGTTGACTTTGTGCGATCCGGTCACTAAGCTCAGCCAGGTAATGTCTCTAACATCTCCCCTAGAGGTTTCACAGAGTGTAATGGAGAAGTCCCTCAGCCCTAGAGCTGTGGGCAAACCCACGGTTGTAATGGCAGCTATTAAAAACCACCACATTTCTGCGAGGGCTGCTTGGTGTCTGATCAATTAGGGATCAGGCCTCTGAGACGTTGCCAAAGGCTGCACCCACCGCCGTGGCGTCTAATGGCTTCTCGCAGAGTGTCCCCTGGGGTTGATTTTTCAGAGCTGCTGGTAATGGCCGCTACCTGCTGCCATTTGGGAACAGTCAATAGCAGGGGAAATCTTGTTTGTGCCCAAATGTTACACATTACCCAGCCTCTTAACAAAATGTACAGCGCTGTATCTACATGATAGTGTAATAACGTCACAGCTGTAGCAATACTAACACACAAAGCCATTACACTAAAAACAATATTTTACACAACATTTCATAATTGTACAATATGATACTGACACAAGATAGTGAATTAGTCTTCTAGAGATAGCCTCAATGCCCTCAGCTGAACTGCTTCCTGGTGTTGTACACCGACTGCTGCTGGGATTATTTTTACACACAAATCAAGTTAAACGATCAGTTTTCTGTGATCTAGATATTCTCTTTAATCTTCAAAACATATGCAGTCTAGCAATAACCAACAAAATTATTTAGAGTGTTTATATTGCTACACTATGGTGTTTGTTTTCTTAGGAAGTGGCAGGGCTTAAGAGGAGTATCTTAGTTTATTGGGTAATGAGTAATAGTTTTAACCGATGTACAGTGCTTAAATGAAGGCATTCATTTGGCACTGTATGGGGCAGTGTAGCTTCACACCCATGAATAACTGAGTTAGTGTGAAATTGTTAAGAAGCTAAATTTATTCATTTGTAGTCAAGAGATTTTGAAGTAAATAAAATAAATATTTGGATTGTGATGTATTAGCCAGTATTTTTTTTTTCTCCATAACCACAATCATTGGTTGGGCTCTAGTTGTTAATCCATAAATAGGACAAGTAGTACGTTGATTTGTAACTGTAGTGGCAAGCAGCAATGAAATGATTAGTCAAGCAATTAGAAAATGAATTTGCAACTAATTATACTACAAGCTAAAATGCCCCCCAAAATGCTTATCTTTTGGTTTGTTGTTCTGACCAATGCAATTTAAATATGTCAGTGACGAACTAGCAGAAAGGATCCTGTTAAAAAAAATTGAAGATGTGTAAAATGTAGCCTTTTTAGGACATCTTTGTTAACTGCTGGAAGAGCTCAGAGCTGTTATACGATGATGATAATGATTATTTTGAATGCATTATTCTCAAAAACAGTCCAAAAGGATAGGTGAACTAATTTTAGCAACTTTTCATTGTGAGAACAGAAGAATTCAGGTTATGCATATTTCTAAAATATCTGAGTGTATTCTTCTCCTGTTTTTGAAGGTTGTAGCTATCTTTCCTGGTCTCACAGAACTTAGAAAAGGACACATTGTATGGTTTTGGTTGAAATGGGTTAAGGTGTCATTCCTTAGCTTTTCAGTTGTATAGATTCTTGAAGATTCTTAAAATTGTTTTTTACTCTTAGTACAATACTGCTTGTGTTCAGCTCAAAGTTAAGCTGTTGTTGGTACACTTGTTTCATTGTCCAATTGCACAAATGCTTTTTAAAAGTGGTTTACCGATTTTAAATGGCGAAATCAGCCAATGAGTTGTACCTCTGTTGGTGTTGTGAGTATTGGAAAGCAAACACTTTCTGGATTTTGTGTTACAGGCAAAGTTGTTCTTTTGAAAATATTTTGAAAATAGTTTTTTTATGTAAATCCCACATGTATTTTTCACATGTTCAATGAAATGGACATCGAGCGGTGATAGTAAAATTAAAAAGGCTACTGACTCATAGTCATTACTTAAAATGACCATAATGCAACCCATAATTACTATATTATAATAATTAAATAGGGGCCTATCGACTAATTATGTAGAATTAAGCGCAATTTTGTTAAATACACTGTCATTGTAGCTGCTGATCGCAGATTTGCTGCTGTGCTTTACTCTTCAAAACTATTAAACTATTAAAGCATATATAGACGTTAACGCACGTCTGTCATTTAAATGACTCTTATTAACATTAGGCTGTGGATAAGGACTGTTTCCTTAAGAATTCCTAACACTGGAGGGGGAAATCTTCTGGCTTTTGATGAAGGTTATAATGACAGTGTCTAAAAACACCAGCCATATCATTGATGTTTTCATTAATATCTTTTAATTGAGGTCATAATGACAAAAACAGATCCCCTTTGTTAATAAACAAAGGGGATTTGTTTTTCAGTGTCAGAGTAAGGCCCGTGTTTTTTGATCTTTTTAAACAACAAATAGGAATAGACAAACGTATCCTACTTTGTATTATCTATGTTACCACACACCTGGTTAGTTATGGTAAGTTATTCCTCCGTGCTTTTGTTGTCTAAAAATAGCCACACTGACGCAATAGAGACATATTGTTTGTCACAATGAACACAGCCAATCCCTGAAAAAATACTGGAAAATAACTGGCTATATAAATAGTCATCCAATTGCAACCGCATGCCTCTTTTCTGCATTAAAAATTTTTTGGCAGTATAACCAGTCTGTGGCTATGAAGTATGTATATAGAATAGGTACTACCTGTTGGTTTTGGTCTCTTCTGGGCATCTGTTAAAAGAAGTGTTCACACCTTTAAAAGAAGCTAATGACACAAACAAACAAAGTTGTCAAGCTTAATTAACACATTGCTCTTGTATTGACAGGGGCAGTGTTCGTTTTCCCCCCAGAGGCTCCGCTTCCCGAAAGGCCTCGCAGTGAAGGTGTGACGTATGTGAATATTCCTGTTAGTCCCACATCCAAGAAGCAGCTGAACTACATGGAGCTGGAGTTGCAGGAGCCAGGTCTGAGCTCCCGAGGGACTGTTGCACACCCCTCTCTTCAGAGTAAGGCATGCATCGTTTAACAAGTAAAAGGGCTGATTTAGAAACGGCTTATCTCTAAAGCAATACTGACTGTTTTTTACCTCATTCAGACAGCCGCCATGTTGAACATTCAGGGTGGCAAACTCAACCTGTGGAGAAAAATCCGTTGTCACTGTCAGATTAGATAATCTTTGTCACTCTAAAATATTCACTACTGAAACTCAGAAATGCTTATTGAAAAGCTAATAAAGTGTCTACTGCACTTGGCAGATACGAAACACAAACCATTGCTCCATCGCATGTGCCTCCTCATGCATTACAAACAAAGATCCACTCATACAGTAAAAACACTGCTCCATACTTCTACTAAAAAACTTCAGGTAACGTAGGCACAAGTACAGCACTAGAGGGTAATTGTTATATTACAGTAATGTCAATGACTTTGCATTTATTCTGTTTTAACTAATATTCTGCCATATTTTATATACTTGAGCAGACACACAAAAGTCCTTCACTATTTTTAGAAATCATTATTAAATCCTGCTATTAATGCATGTCTGACTGTATAAATATTATTTATGTACTAGAGCACTGCCTAAATAGACATGCTGTAAATGCCAATTATCATCAGAAGTTTGAAAGTCGTTAATGCATTTTCAGATCCAGTCAATTTTCATTTATTTACAGTATATAGCCTAAGATTCATTTCTGATGAGGATGTTTAATAGATTAGATGTAAGTTGATTTTTTTGAATACAAAGGTTTAAATTCAAAAGAAAACCCAGTCTTGCCCTTATGTTCCATCTTTGTTCACACAGTGTACAAAGTTTTCTAATTTGTGCTCATGTTTCTGATCTATATGCATCTGTGTGTAAAAGCTGTAGTTGAACAAAATGTTCAAATCCTGGGGACGCATATGAAAGAGCCAACTTAAAAGAAATCAGGAGATAAGTGTCAAGTGAGGATGAAAAGTCGCTCTAGATAACACAATTGTTCTGTAATTTTGATTTCACTTGGTCAGAGTTAACAATTAAGGACGGAGTCTCACTAAAAGACAGCTGAGTCCTTGTCATCGGAGACGCCCTTGTGAGCTGTAATTGACAGACAAGCCAGCTGTCAGCGTCATTGCCTTCAGGAAAATGAAGACCGCTCGGACTCTGACATGAGAGAGGTTAACATCGGATAGCAGCAATAAGTTAATATTACGGCACACGGCCTCATTAATCTGTCACTTATCTCGCCAATGAAAGAGGTCAGAGCTGTGAATTCCCCGGCTCAATGGGATACTCCTCCAGGGACTATCGATGTGTTGTTAGGAGCTGATTGAGATTTCCTCAATTTTATGAAACTGAATATTTTTGGGTTTCGATTCAGGATACAGTTTACTGTTATAGACGACTGACAACGCAAATATTCACAACTGACACGCTAGAACCTGTGATTTTTTTTATTTTTTAAAAAGACTCAAAAAAGTAACTGATTATTCTAATGTAGAAGAAAAGATTAATTTAACATTCAGAATTTTTTTTTGCTGCCTTTATGAAGATTACATGTGAAAATGAATACCGTGTATGCTAAATATGACGCTTCAGCCAATTGGCTTAGCATTAAGACACGGGGAAACCGCTGAAGTGCCCACCCTTTCCACATTGTTTCCTGTGACGGCTTCTCAGATGGTTCCGTGTAACAAAACCATCTGGTGCGTCAGCTTACTACAATGCAGCAGACATTTTTGTCCCTTTGATACAAACAGGAGGTTGTTAGGCTTGACGTGGTTGAGAAGCAGTGATGAATTAATACATAGTTTTCTAATATTGCTCTATGGTGGAGCCAGATTTGCTTTCATTAAAAAAAGAAGTATCCACTAATTGTTTCAGCTGTATATGCTAACAAAAGCAGCTGGCTTTGCCGTAACAAGCCAAAGTGTTGAATATCAAAATATTAGTTAGTTATATGACTTACTTCAGGTTTAAAGAAGGTCTGTTTTTGTGTCTCGACAGGTAAGAGCTCCACCAAGTATGCCCAGATCGACATCACCGCCACAGAGACGGCTCACAAAGTCGGCACCCAGCATGCCCTGGGCCGGCAGGAGGGCCTGCACACTCTGGAGCTGAGAAGAAAGGGGACGCTACACTGATTTCTTATCACTAAACTGTTGATGTCAGCAGCATGTAAACTACAAACTGTAAAGTTAGAAGGAAACAGCTCTCTGAAGGACTTTTTAGTCACTTCATCCAGTCTACACATAAACAATCCCAGAACATGTTGTCTACCCAATGTCCATTTCAGACTTGCTTCTGTAATCACAAAGCCACTTGAAAATGGAGCTTCCTCAGAAAGGTTTTGCACAGGATCAGGAGCAACATTTCAGACTTGGTCATCTCATTAAATAGCATTATGTCAGTGCCGGAGCCTCAGGCTAACTTGGAGGAAGATGTGCCAGTCCTGAGCTGAGTCACTGGCCCCGATAAACCCCAGAGCAGAGGCATTTTACAGCCCACTCAGACCATCCCTAATAATTAATGCTGTTTTTGTCCTTGTTTGGGAGAACAAGGCCGGGTTAGGAGGCTGTCATGTTGTTTATTCTCACAAGGAGTTTGCACATTTATTTCTAAGCGAAAACCACATCAGTAATTCCACATGTAGTTGCACAAAACTCACTTTTTAGCATATTCATATTTGGGGAACTTCCTATCCGGTCTTACTCAGAATGCTGCAGGTATAAGGCTCAATGTTTAAAATAAATTGTACAAATACGAACAGTTTAATCAGTGCTTCTGCATAATACTTCCACATTGTGCATGGTGACTTTTTTTGCCTGGGTGTCACTAATGGATTGGTGTTTATCATGTGAACAGAATCTCAATGCTGCTATTGTTTTTTTTGGCTTTACTGTTAAATAGGATTTACTCTGGAAAGTCCTCATAAATAATGCAACAACAAATGTATCCCCGAACTGACTCATTGCCATAGTTTGTCAAAATTATGAATTTAAAAAAAAGTTTGAAGTTTTTTTTTACTCACTGAAGTGGTTAAAATCTGTTTATTATTGTGTGTGCGCATATAAGCATTTTTACTAAAACTGCAATTTAAAAAAAAAAGTATTTAGTATGCCTTTTGCAGAGCTTTTTAAGGAGCCCGTTTTAGTCAATACATTGTTTTAGTCTCATACTTTACTAATAACACTTTTGATATCTGTAAATACATTTTATCCTTTCCATTTAGATGATGTGGATTGTTATAAAATATACATGTAAAGGTATGTACAGGAAAGATGTATGGAAAGAATTAACGGACAGTGCCCACTTCCTAAGGCGCTAATTTTTCTTCTTGTGATACTAGTTTCTTGTAAATTATTTATGACTAACTACTGTTTTGATGTGCACGTTCAGGTTTTTTTTAGAGCTGCAGTAGATCATGTATAAAGCCCCCCCCACCCATGTACAGTTGTAAACCAGTTTGATTTAATATTACATAAAGCAGCCTTACAATTGTTCTGTTTATTTTCATTTAACACTAAGCATTTTAAATGTAGACTGGTGTACAGTGTGAAGGCAATTAGCACTGTGCACATTATCAAATATAAAACATTTTGAACTCTTGACCTACGGAGTATGCCACTCTGCCATTATAGATTTGTATATTGTAAAAAAAAAATGACAAAAAAAGTTATAGCATGTCATGAGAAAATGCCATAACAAATGCTATAAAAAGTCATAGTAATATGATGCCTTAGGAAATATAACGGGTCATAGTATATTATACCATAAAAAATATCATAGTATGTCAAAAATATTTTAAACAAAAGTCTAGCTCTTTTCTTATTTTCACCTTTAATTTGACTCTAAGCAACTGAAGTATTTCCCTGAGGGGATCAGTAAAGTATTCTGATGCCATAAGAAATATGAAAAAGTCGAGATATACCATAAAAAATGTCGTAAAACTCAAAGCAAAGTATACCATGAAAAAAGTCACAAAAACGTCATATGTTGAAATGAATGTTGAAAAACTCATTAAAAAGTCTCATAGTATGTCGAAAAAAAGGCATAGTGTATGTCGAATGAATGCACAAAAACATAGAATAGAAAAGCACTAAAAAGGCACTAAACAATATGTCAAAATTTTTTTTTAAGTAATTGTATAGTATGTTATGTTAAAACTCAAAAAGTAATAGTATATTATATATATATATATATATATATATATACACACATATATACACACACATATACACACACTGTGTATATAGTAGCATAGGATGCCATAAAAAATTAAAAATGACATACAAAGTCAGTATAGTATGTCAAAAATCTTTTTAAAAGACTGTCATAAAAATGTCAAAAAGTCAGTATATATTAATGTCATTTTACATCTACTTAAGTTATTTCTTGCACCGTAGCTCTGTTACCTTATAAACTAGCTCCTATTAACTAGTGGCCCCTCACGAGTGATGCTGGAATTACTTCCTGTCATCAATGCCAGGCTACTAGCAAATGTTAGCGATTTGTCGGTGGATAACTCAGCAATTTAATGTGGAGATGAAAAAAATGATTTTGTTTTATGTGTGCACTTTTTCTGGACAACCCTCAATCGTATGCTGGCTCTATGAGTTGTCACTGGGTCATCCAAGCTTTGAGAACCTCTGGCTTGCAGTATTTGTGCCTTGGCTGCAGAGCTTGTATGGACGTTGCCACGGGACTAGTGCCGGCAAGCAGAGACTTCTTTATATCTGCAACGCCATAAACAAAATGGCATAGTATAGAATGTCAAAAAAATCTTTAAAAAGTTACAGTGTGTCAAAAAAAGTCACAAAAACGTCACTGGAGTATGTTGAAAAACTCATAAAAAGTCATAGTAGAATATGTTATATGAATAAATGAATGAATGAATGAATAAAAAGGTCATAGTATAGTATGTCTAAAAAAAAGTCACAAAACATAGTATATAATATAAAAAAGTCATAAAAACATAGTATAGTATCTAGAAAAAGGCATATAGTATGTTAAAAAAAATGTCGTAAAAAAGAAAGTAGTAATTCATAAGAAATTGCACAAAAATGTCAGAACAGTATGTCAAAAAAAAGCACAAAAAACGCCATAGTATGTTGAAAAAAGTCAAAAACATCATAGTATGTTGGAAAACTCATTAAAAAGTCATAGTATAGTTAGTGACAAATGTCAGTACAGTATGTCAAAAGAAGTCATAGTATGTCAAAAAGTCACAAAAAGTCATAGTATAGTATGTAATTGTATAATATTTCACAAAAAGTCAGTATGTGAAAAAAGTTACAAAAGCGTCATTGCATAGTATGTCAAAAAATGTCACAGTATGTCTAAAAAAGTCATGTAGCATGTCAAAAATATATGTCATAGTATAGTTTTTCATTAAAAATATAAGTCTAGATAATTTGCCATAAAAATGTCATAAAAGTCATAGTATAATATGTTGTAAAAATATTTAAAAAGCCATAGTATAATATGCCATAAGAATTAAAAATTATTTAAAATAAACTATATAATATGTCATAAGAATTTAAAAATCTTTAAAAAAAAACCTCATAGTATAGTATGTCATAAACTCTAGACTACTTAAGTTAATTAAGTTGAAAACCTGTGCGACAGAAGGCACACGTAAATGGGGCGAGGGTAACCTTAGAGACGTGTCTCTGCTTTACTGGGGACGTGGCCCAACAGAATGCTTCGTCTTACTCCATGTGACACACTGGATAGAAATGAAGCCCGTGTGCTGTTGTTGTATGTTATTGTAAGATTATAACATATTTGCAAAGGATCTGGGAGCCCCAGCTTGGCAGTGTGAAAGCTTTTGAAGAGAAACACTGCACATTTTTTTCACAGTGTGTTATAGATCAGGCTGAAGAAGGTCCAAATTAAAAGCTTTCCACACATTTTCAAGATGCCAGCTATCAGAGCGAACATGATTTGCATTAACTTGTCACACATTGTTATGACTACGGTCATAGGTTTTCTTTTGCCTGCTGTGTGTGTGTGTGTGTGTGTGTCTCCTGTGTTTTTTTTATCTTGTTTTCAACACATGCAAATAGGTGTGTGCCATAGCCGTGAGATGATTGGTGGAAAGCTTCCATGCCCGAAGATGGAGCCAAGATGGCGGCCGTTTGAGGGCAGCAGGCAGTCCTCGTCCTCCTCATCCTCCTCATCTTCCTCATCCTCCTCATCTCCCAACTGGCCACACTTCTCTTTTGTTCAACCTTGTTTTAGATGAGGTACCGTTTCTTTTGAGTAGTACAGGTGGACTGCCAGGTTTTCCCCAGGTTTAATTAGTTAGGGAGGTAAGTCTTTTGTCATTCTTTCTGCCATTTTGATTTGTTAGGTCAGGATCATTTGATTGTTGGTTATTTTGGTTTTAGGCCCCCAAAGCCATGTATAAATGATTTATATCTATATGTTTATATATTTACATTAAGGTAAAATAAATACGTTTGTCTGACATTCAAACAAATAATTGTTT
>NW_022605591.1:1303149-1307558 GCF_008692095.1 Etheostoma spectabile | reverse complement strand
GGGAGACGGGGAAGATGGGGCCTTTACTCGTTGTGTCATAGGCCCCCCTAGACTGACATGAATGAATTGGGGGCTCGTTCCGTCTTCTTGTCGCGCTACGTTTCCGGTTAAGTTTGGTGGATTGGTGTTTTGTTTTTTTTAGGTGTGTGGGGTGAATTATGGAGTTTTGACTGAATTATTTTGTGGCTGGTCCTTCTTTGGCTAAAATTGAGAAATGCAAAAAAACAGACCTGTTGATGGTGGCAAATTGTTAGGTGGTGAAGGTGCCATACAGTGCCAATAAGGTGGAGCTCAAACAGTTGCTGTGTGCAAAGTTGGTGGAGCAAGGCGTCCTACCAAACCAGATGCTGATGCAGCTGTCGCTGCTGTGGGTGGCGCGGCGGGTGACGCACCGATGGCGGAGGTCAAAGCGGCGGGGGCTGCTGGCAGGCTCGCTGCTGGTGTGGAACTTAAGCCGGTCACGCATCCTCTCATGGGTAACATGACCACAGAGGATCTCCAAATAAAGGAGGTAGAGACCAAAAACAGACAGCTAGAGGTGCAAGGCATGCATCTGCACATCAGGGCTCTGAAACTGGAGCCCCTGTAGTCTCCCCCCCGATGTCTCCTCTGTTTCTGCTCCGGCTTTTGACATTAGTAAGCACTATGGACATAAACTTCACTGACCTCAAACAAAACTACAGGCTAGAGAAGCAAGTCTTGGAAACTCATTTACTCATTATATTTGGCCAAAAAGAGCGTAGGGATAAAGCATAATTGGCTCTCTCTATGGTCAAATATTAATTTGCATAAATTAATGTTAATGCCATCGAGAAAATTGTGGCGTGACAGTAATTAACAATGCAAATCCACTGACAGCTTGTGTGTAGTTGCAATACCTGTTTTTTATGCAAGAAACAGCAGTTTAGTTTTTGTGGGTAGAGTTTTAATCTCCCTAACAGTAAATACAACACAGGTCTCATTACATGTCATTTAGCTGACGCTTTAATCCAAACAGACATACAATTGGTATATATCAGAGTGTCTTGCCAAGTGTCTTGCGGGTGTGGACGCACTGACAGTTTTGTCGTCATTACTTAGAGATCCTCATGAGGGCGACAGAAACTACGCACTGTAAATTAGACGTAAATTAAAATATACGTCTATGGGAGACTAGTTTTGACAAGTGTACAGACTTGACTCGGGGTTTGCTTTGATATATATATATATATATATATATATATATATATATATATATCTTATACATACACTACCGTTCAAAAGTTTGGGGTCACATTGAAATGTCCTTATTTTTGAAGGAAAAGCACGGTACTTTTCAATGAAGTAACTTTAAACTAGTCTTAACTTTGAAGAAATACACTCTATACATTGCTAATGTGGTAAATGTCTGGTTTTTGGTGCAATATCTACTATGGTAGAGGTCCATTTCCAGCAACTATCACCCAGTGTTCTAATGGTACAATGTGTTTGCTCATTGGCTCAGAAGGCTAATTGATGATAGAAAACCCTTGTGCAATCATGTTCACACTCTGAAAACGTTTAGGTTGTTACAGAAGCTACAAAACTGACCTTCCTTTGAGCAGATTGAGTTCCTGGAGCATCACATTTGTGGGGTCAATTAAACGCTCAAAATGGCCAGAAAAAGAGAACTTTCATCTGAAACTCGCAGTCTATTCTGTCCTTAGAAATTAAGGCTATTCATGCGAGACATTGCTAATGAAGATTTCCTACAACGGTGTGTACTACTCCTTCAGGGACAGCACACAGGCTCTAACCAGTAGAAAAAGAAGTGGGAGGCGCGTTGCACAACTGAGCAAGAAGATAAGTACATTAGAGTCTCTAGTTTGAGAAACAGACCGCCTCACAGGTCCCCAACTGGCACTTCATTAAATAGTACCCGCAAAACCCCAGTGTCAACATCTACATGAAGAGCCGCTGCGATTCTGGGCTTCAGGCAGAGTGGCAAAGAAAAAGTCATATCTGAGACTGGCCAATAAAATAAATGATTAAGATGGGCAAAAAAACACAGACGTTGGACAGAGGAAACTGAAAAAAGTGTTGTGACGATGAATCCAGTTTGAGTGTTTGATCACAAAGAGAACGTTTGTGAGACCAGAACAAATGAAAAGATGCTGGAAGAATGCCTGACCCATCTGTTAAGCATGGTGGAGGTAATATGATGGTCTGGGGTTGCTTTGGTGCTGGTAGGTGGAGATTTGTACAGGGTAAAAGGGATTCTGAATAAGGAAGGCTATCACTCCATTTTGCAACACCATGCCATAACCCAGTGGACGCAGCGCTTGATTGAGCCAATTTATCATCCTACAGGACAATGACCCTAAACAAACCTCCAAATTGTGCAAGAACTATTTAGAGCAGAAGCAGGCAGCTGGTATCTATCGGTAATGGGTGGCCAGCGCAGTCACCAGATCTGAACCCCATTGAGCTGTTGTGGGAGCAGCTTGACCGTAGGTACACAAGAAGTGCCCATCCAACCAATCCAACTTGTGAGCTGCTTCGGAAGCGTGGGTGACATTTCTCCAGATTACCTCAACAAATTAACAGCTAGAATGCCAAAGGTCTGCAATGCTGTCATTGCTGCAAATGGAGGATTCTTTGACGAAAGCAAAGTTTGATGTAAAAAAAATCTTATTTCAAATACAAATCATTATTTCTAACCTTGTCAATGTCTTGACTCTATTTTCTATTCGTTTCACAACGTATGGTGGTGAATAAGTGTGACTTTCAGGAAAACACAAAATTGTTTGGTGACCCCAACTTTTGAACGGTATTGTGTATGTATATATATATATTAATATATTAATATATATATAATATATATAGCACACACTCACCTATTATCAGGAACACCTGTTCAATTTCTCATTAATGCAATGATCTATCAACCAATCACAATCGCAGTTGCTTCAATGCATTTAGGGTGTGGTGCCTGGTCAAGACAATCTCCTGAACTCCAAACTGAATGTCAGAATGTGAAAGAAAGGTGATTTAAGCAATTCTGAGCCGTGGCATGGTTGTTGGTGCCAGACAGGCCGCTCAGTTACTGGGATTTCACGCACAACCATTTCAGAGAATGGTGTGAAAAGGGAAAAAACACTCGTTGCGGCGTCCTGTGGGCGAAAATGTCTAGTTTGATGCCAGATCAGATCTGGTCAGAGGAGAATGGGCCGACTGATTCACTCTGATAGAAGAGCAACTTTGACTGAAATATCACTTGTTACAACCGAGGTATGCGCAAAGCATTTGTGAGCCACAACACGCACAACCTTGAGGCGGATGGGCTACAACAGCAGAAGACCCCACCGGGTACACATCATCTCCCTATAAAAAAGGAAATACAATTTGCAAGAGCTCACCAAAATTGGACAGTTGAAGACTGGAAAAATGTTGCCTGGTCTGATGAGTCTCGATTTCTGTTGAGACATTCAGATGGTAGAGTCAGAATTTGGTGTAAACAGAATGAGAACATGGATCCATCATGCCTTGTTACCACTGTGCAGGCTGGTGGTGGTGGTGTAATGGTTGGGGGGATGTATATTCGCACACTTATAGGCCCCTTAGTGCCAATTGGACGTTGTTTAAATGCCCCGGCCTACCTGGCATTGTTTCTGACCATGTCCATCCCTTTACGGCCCCCATGTACCCATCCTCGATGGCTACTTCCAGCAGGATAATCACCATGTCACAAGCTTGAATCATTCCAAATTGGTTTTTGAACATGACAATGAGTTCACTGTACTAAAATGGCCCCCACAGTCACCAATCTCAACCCAATAGAGCATCTTTGGATTGGTGGAACGGGAGCTTCGTGCCCTGGATGTGCATCCCACAAACTCCATCAACTGCAAGATGCTATCCTATCAATATGGGCCAACATTTCTAAAGAATGCTTTCAGCACCTTGTTGAATCAATGTCACGTAGAATTAAGGCAGTTCTGAAGGCGAAAGGGGTCAAACACAGTATTAGTATGGTGTTCCTAATAATCCTTTAGGTGAGATATATATATATATATATATATATAATATACACAAACACACACCAAAGCTGCTTTACAGAACAGAACAAAGAACAAAGAACAAACTCTGTAGAGGTAGCGTATAACAATCCGAGGACGTTCAGTTCTCTTCTTTGTACCGTTCAATTATTAAAAATGTCCTTCTCCTTTCGCCTCTAAGAAAATTACATCTTCTGAACAAGGAATTGTGCTTGCAAATCACACTGTCTGATTTGCTTTGTCAATCTTGTACTTGTCAGAAAACAAATTCAAATAATATATCTGTTTCATTATTCATGCAAGGTAATTTTCCCCCCTGCTTTTTGGTACTTCATCACTGAGCCCTGACTAAATTTCATTAAATATACAGAACCCACGCAAAAGTATTTTTCA
>NW_022605591.1:1302853-1303124 GCF_008692095.1 Etheostoma spectabile | reverse complement strand
AATCTCCTGAACTCCAAACTGAATGTCAGAATGTGAAAGAAAGGTGATTTAAGCAATTCTGAGCGTGGCATGGTTGTTGGTGCCAGACAGGCCGGCTCAGTTACTGGGATTTTCACGCACAACCATTTCTAGAGAATGGTGTGAAAAGGGAAAAAACATCCAGTATGCGGCAGTCCTGTGGGCGAAAATGTCTAGTTGATGCCAGATCAGATCTGGTCAGAGGAGAATGGGCCGACTGATTCAAGCTGATAGAAGAGCAACTTTGACTGAA
>NW_022605591.1:1279659-1302828 GCF_008692095.1 Etheostoma spectabile | reverse complement strand
CTCGCCGCCCGTCTTCTCGTCTCCGCCTTCCACTGGTCCAACAACCCAAAAATCAACGTCCGTTGTCTCTGCCTTCTGCTCTGCTCTGCTCTGCTGTCCCACGTTTTTCCTGTTTCGTTTCCTCTTTTTCCTGTTCCTGCAAAGTTCACCAAACACACCTGCTCCCCATTCAAGCTCAGGTTTTTCCACTTTCGTGACTCGTTTTAAGTCTGAGTAAAAAAGGGGAAGGGCTCTCATCTGTCAAGGTGGTGTGGTAAAATCCACTACAACAGTTCATGCAACACGAAAAACCTCATAACCAACTCAAGCATGCAGCTACAGGTAAACATGCAAACCGAAATAGTAAAACACATGCATTAGTAAAAACACTATCACGCGGACACAATCCATTTAGTGATAAAACTAATAGATAATAGGGACCCCTTTCGACATTTATTTACAACACACAACCTAGCGTGAAAATCACATTTTCTCATCAATATAATTAAAACAGTACAGGTAATGTGGTTTTATGTAATTTTTACCCAGGATTTACCATCACTAAACCATTTCCCCAAACAAGCCTTTTACAAAACACAGAGCAAAATTGTCGGCGACTTATTTTTAAGGAGCTGTTTTTCCTGCTCTGAGTTCAAATCATGCAGTCCGCACTGAACGAGCCAAAACTCTTTACAGATATAACGTTACCTTGTTTAAGTACAATGGCATCCTCCTCTGAAAAGCCCCATTTCTTTTAACATTTAAAGTGAAAGTGCATTGGTAAAATAATTCAAACAAGTAGGTACTAAGCAGCCACAACGAGTTGCAATGCAGTAGAAGATACTGTTTTCTTCTTGCCACAGTTACTGTGAGGATGTTGCTTTTGTCAATCAGGTGTATAATGTGCGATGTGTGTTATGTGTTATAGCTAGTAATAATAAAGAGTAAATTGTAAACCATTTTTAACACACTCATGGACCTAGTGTTAGCTTCATTGTTGGCATAAAGACTCCAACATATATCTTCTAAGATTATAATGGTAAATCGGCCAACATTATAAACGGGTCGTATGGACATAGAGGGGCCCTTGCTGTGTAAAAAAAAAAAGCAACAACAGGCTTTAGTCATTTAAGTGAGAGACATTTTAACACATTTAATTTGTGAGGACAATTTACATCTTTGGACTACCTGAATACCTTTTGATTCAGTTGTTGCGGCAATATAGTGTATGTATTAGAACATTTTGGGTTGTGGTTGTAATCTTGCCCCAGCGGAAAGAGTTTGCAGACCAATACTGTATATTCATATTGAAAAGATCTAACGTTACATTTTTAAGTGTGTCTCCCTGCATTACCGCTCTTTTAATAATATTAGGTCCGAGGTATATTCTGGCACTGTAATCCACTATAAAAGATGAAGACACCCTTAGAGTGCACTGGGCTGTTGCTCAGCCCACAGCCCACAGTAGATAACAAATCCAGATTAATATTAATGCATTTATAGAGTGTTAAGGGGTATGACTGTGCTGGACTGAAATTACTCCTGCTGTCACACTTCAGAGCATGAGGTTTTTTGTAGCAGTTTTAAAAGTCGTTCTGTGCGACCCAAAACAAGTATTGCGATTTTCAGAAGGAATGGTTAGGCTCTTCCTCAAAGTCCAAGATTTTTTTTACTTCTCCCTGAAAGACACAAGTTTCTTTAATTTTCTTGACTATTCCAATTCACTTGTTGTTGCATAAAAATCTACCTATAACCACACGTGTGCAAAACCTCTATCTCACATCCAGTAATTACATACCTTCTTAGATACATTTCTAAAAAGTATATAATAATAATACTAATAATTCTAATAATATTGAGATTGAATGTATTCCAACCACAGAACCAGACAGAAATGCCAGTGAGGTTTTTAAATGTTACTGAAGTTACAACATTGCTGTAATCTCAAGCAACATCAATTACACTCTAACTCTTCTTAACATCCCTGTAGGGATTAGAGATTCATTTTTCTGAGAAGAACAGAAACACTTTCCATAAAATAATTGAAGCCTGGGGCGAGGGGGGGAGTTGTCAGTGTCATACAATGACATCAGTCTTTCACTGTTGCAGACGCAGAGGGTAATGCAAACCAGGGCCCACCACGGCTTTATAGTGGGCACTTATCAGTTCATTGACTGTGAGCGGCTCAGCAATGCCACACATCACTGGAAACCGTCCTGTAACTCTGTGCAACTATGTTTGATGCTGCTTTGAAAATGAAAGTATGAAGCAGTGCCATCCCTCTGATGTCGCACACCTATCTGTTCCTCACAGTACGCTGCTTGCTGAATCACTTCAGCAAGCCGAAAAAAAAGCATGGTGATGCGCGTACTCCCCATCTACATTCGTGAAAGGCATCATAGTCTCTGCACAAGAGAAATATTGGAATCCACTTGCAACAATATCCATCTTGATAAAAATAAATACTCCAGAAAGTTAATGTTAAAAGTCTCTTGACTCGTTGTCCTGACGCATGATCCATTTGCAAGCATCCTTGATTATTATTACAGTTGCGTTGACATATCCATAACATTACAGTTATAAGTTGGTTAATAGGTTACTTAATTGTTTGAAGAGCCCCACAAATAGAATACATTTATGCGTCAAACGGAATGAAGAACATCACCAGTGAACACGTACCAAACACCAAACCATACACACTCCATGAACGACAGTTTCCACTCAGGTCACAAGGCCGTATCGCCGCATCAATTTTGAATCACAGACATAAGACACTAATAGGTGATGCCGGATCTCACAGTCCAAGTGATCTTTGATCTTTGTTTCATTAGGACTGAGTATTTGCCTGATCTGTTGTGAAGGTAGTTCCATCCCGTCGAGATAGATTTCCTTGAACAGAGAGTTCAAGTAGTACACATATTGTGTGAAACTGGTACCTGGTGCGCTCCCACTCCGCAACGAAATCATTGACCTGTGAAATGTTCTAATTTGTTTAGGGGCATCGAGGAAACAGGCTAGGTCTTCCTGTACTAATTTTATGTAATAATCCAAGCCATCTAAAAGGTTCGGGATTGTTGGCTACGCTCACATAGTGTTTGCGATGTTAAAGTTCCAACCTCACATTTTGCCTTAATAGCGGAAATATCATTTTCACACTCTAGAGATGTGTGGGGTAGAGTCCTGATGAAACACATGGATTTCCGAATTGCCCACTTCTCGAGCCTGTCTAATTGATACACAGGTAGATTTTTCCCTGTCTTTTCCACCGTAGTTCATATATGAGTGCTTTGTCTAGATCGAACCGATTCTTCTGTTTCATGAAGAGAATCATACAATTCTTGTATTGCAACAATGCCTTCTTCTGGAGATCAGAGTGAAAATTTGTGAGCTAATTTTGTCCGTATGTCCGATATCAATTTCTGGATTAGTTCCATAAACCACTTGGTTTGTTCTTTTTTTTTTTTTACATCACATATGAATGATTCTGTTCCTCTGATAGTAGGCTTTGCGTGACATCCCATATAGTAGACGATGACATGTCCATGGTGCTGTTGATCACTAGGTAAAGGTCATTTGGTCCGAAATTAGTTTATAGAAATTTACCTATGGTAATACAATGGGTCCAGTTGCCATGCAGCAGCTGAGGCAATTAAGTGGGAATACAATGGCTAAATTAGTACAGGTACTGTGTTCGGAGCTTAGTGGCGTGATACTGCAAGTTAGTTTTTCCAAAGAGATGGTCCTGTGAAAAATCCATTTTCGAAGTTTTACCACTGAGTACTAGAAAACTGATCGGTTGTCCAGTTAGGGCCATAGAGGTTGACCGTGTGCAACTCAATTATTTATTATTACTATTCTATATCTCATATATCTATCATCTTATCTATATACATATATATATATATATATATAGATGAAATTCACATCAGTGTATACAGATAACTTTCCTCGTTTCACAATGACAAACCGGAGACATTATTAGCTGGTATACACTGCCTGAAGCACAATGGAACACCATTTCCTTAATCATGAGTATTGCTAGTCCCCCCGACCTAGTCTCCCAGATAGTTGGATGGAATAGCTGATTGATCCAGCCGTTTCTTTAGTTTTTGTGCTACAGGGTTAGCCCGTAGTGGTCTCTTGAAGAAACATACCTGAACCCGTTGAATTTGAGGTTGTGATAGAAAACCCTGCAGGCTTTATAGAATGTGTGTATCAACTTTAATTCTCCAACTATGAATCTGATTGACAACCAAAGGCTGTGGGTATTAGCCATATCTTGATGTATGTTAACCTATATCGTGTCCCTATACACAGATGTGAAATTATTAGGTGAGATACAAACCCTACCATGCCAAGAAAAACTGAGCGAGTGTCACACAACAATTTGATTATCTTTCAACGACACAGTACACATTGGTAACAAAAGCAAACCCTTGGTTTCCTTGTTGCAACCATTCTCGTTCTAGTAGATGTTGATCTATTTCACTGGAGTACCCTGGACCTCATATCAGGTGGCCTACGTAGTCAGTAGGATTCATCCTCTGTGACGATCAGGAATCTAAAAAAATAATTTCAATTAGTCCAATAGTTTTCTATCAGTATGTTTTTCAGTCCGGACCAAAGTGGTTGTCTGTATTATAGTAATCTAATAGTTCGTCATCCATGTAAAGCATACTACAAATTGACTGTTTTCACATATAGTTTTTGTGTGGATATTTGTCATCATGTTTCATTTATAGTGAAAAATAAGTGAAGTTAAGTATGTGTTGTGTTTCACGTCTTTTCCACTCGTGTTGGTGAAGTGCATGATCATTGTTTGATATTGACAGGTTTCGACATTTTAGATATTACATACTCGACAAAGAAGAAGGGACCCTTAGTTTATAAGGCTCGAGATTTGAGAATGTTCTTCTTTTTTTAAATTGGCGCCTCGGCTTTGTTTCATAGTAGATGTAAGCAAAGGGGAATTCATTTCTTTTCTAAGCCTCCATCCTGGTCATGAAAGCTCCTTGGATAACAAATTATCTTTCACATTGCCTCGGCCGAAGAAAGAGACACACTCTAGTTGAGTCTTATTTATGGCCTGTTATGAATCATATGGCCCACTCACATATCATTTAATCTCTCTGAATATTACATTGAACAAACATCACAAGGTGAGGCTACAAAGGTTTTTTTTAAGAATAATCAACTCTATACAGTATCTTCATATACCATCATTGAGTCCTGTCTCTGCCTAATGAATAGCCTGTGTCCAGTAATTGTGTGATTGAAGCCCTTTACTGGGGCATGAATATGCCATGATTGTGGAATTGTGCCCTTTAGTGACTCAACCAAGTTTTCTTTAAAGCCTCAATAGCATTTCTAGGCTGCGCCTAAAGCAGAGTCCTTAATTGAAAAGGATAAGTGAGAACAGTGGATAGGTAGGGAGTGCATAAGAGGTGAGTCTCTCTCGCTCCTTCAGCCAAATGCGGTATAGAATGTCGACAGCCATTGAAAGGCCAGCCTCAGAAACTAAAGATAAGCTGTTGACTCCCGGAATATCAGCTAACAGACTAACATGGTTCTTGACATTTGACTTTCTACTAAAAATGAAGGGTTTGTTGAAAAATGTTTCAACCTTAGTATAGATGAATTACTATTGGTCTGTATCCTTCTGTGTGATTATATACACAATTCATCACTGCCCCTAAAAATTCCCAATAAAGTATTATTACTTTTTTTGGTAGAAAGTGGAGACATTATTATTCTAACTTTTACACACAATGTCGGTATCTGTCTCACCAGGAACAGTATATTGGAAGATGACTGTTTTATTTGTTTGTTTCGACAAGGATAGCAACATAAACAAGTAATCCATTTCAAATTACATATTTATTACAGTCTTGTCCAGCATGAGCACTTAGAGCATGTGTCTAGCCTCATGTGAAGAAAGATTAATGTCCCCTTACGTTTTTCCTCCTATATTTCCTGGTGCTGACACTGTGCTACTATTAAAGTGTGATCCTTAGTGTGTTTAGTTTGGCTACACTGCTAGTCAGTTGAAGTGCTGGGAGTTGGTAGAAAAATAACTAGTTCATACAACTGAAACACGCTAAGTTGAGAGACTTTGGCTGTGTCATACAATCGCGACACTGTTCCTTAGTGGAAACCACTTTACAGAAGTACACTTCGTGCACTACGTACTGATCTGGTGCATACGTGCGTACATTTGTTACAGAGGATGTTGTCTCAAATCGGCGCACTACCATTGCACTTACCAACCGGAATGAACGTACAGATTTAATCCCTTCTTCTCTGTAACAATTAGGAAGTCTTCACCTCAGGCAGAGAGCAGTCCAGCTCTATGTTTTCGCGAAAATTATTCCTGCTTTTTTTTGATCTTTAACAAAAATAAATGGTATATTTGCTCTGGTGCCGCCAGGCTGACTTGCCGCCCGTCCGTTATGTCACAGCAAACCCACCCCCCCTTAGTCTTCAGACAGTACACACAACTGATCGTAATATTCGTACTTGTTTACGTGACAGACTCTTACATTCATTATTTATACCTATTCTTTTGCAGTCCACTCTTTATGTTAACCTTATGTTTCGGTCTGCTCTAAAATCAGTAAAGTAATATTTATTCATTACGGGTTTTTTATCTGTTCATTTTTATGCTAGCGTTTCTATGATGGACCATCCTTGTGGCCCATATATTAACCTGTTTTTATGAAGCTAGTACCGCCTACCACTTACCTATAGACAAACTCCTTACATCTTTTACTATAGTTGTATTTGTGTTTAAATGGTCTTCAACGCGTGACAAGAACATAGTTGAAGCAAAGGTAACCAGAATTGAACTTTAAATAGACCCATCCTTGATAAGGATCTTATTGCGTTGCTACGTAAGTGACCAGGATATTCTCAGACAAATCCGGGCATTTTCAGTCTCCAAAGCGTTTACCTCCAAACCCAAGTAATGTTTTTACTTTTTGTAACAGGGACACTAGACCCTAGAGCTGTTCTTCATTAGGGGCTGAGCCCCCCCCCCAAAGGTAAAGCTCCACAGATCCACCCCTGCTCCTACTCCCACTACACCTCAGAGGGAATGTTTCAAGGATAATTGCCTAATAGTTTCAAGTAACATCCTAATACTTCAAGATAAAAAGCCCTAATATTCAAAGCTAGAAAGTCCTAATATTTCAAGATATAAGTCCTTATGTCCAATATTTCAAGATAGAAAGTCTTATTTTTCGAGATAGAAGTCTCAATATTTCATATGTTGTAATGTTTACTGAACTACATTTTATCTGACAGCTTTTGTGCTTTATTGCTCAAGGCTTGTTTCTGCAGCCAGCTCGTTGAGAAGCAGATACATCAAAAACTCTGAGGACATATTTTCCTTTGACAGTGATGCAGTATTAAACGAGATCGCTCCAGTCGGCTGAACCAACTACAGTGTATATTAATAGGATAATTGTCCACTTGTATTTACGTTGATAAAGTTTCTTGTTTTGCTGCGGACAGACTCAATTAATATTCTAAGTGTCGACATACATTGTGAAAAGGATTTTTAAGGAGGTCGACCTTTCTGTAAAGATTAGAAGATCCTTTTTTAAACATAAAAGTCCGCGAAATTGCGTTTCACTAAACCCACCAGACACCAGTGAATTTTAGCATTGTAAAACACGGCTTCTAAAACCTCTCTGAGCACCGCTGGCTCTGGCTGTCTTGAGCCTGCGTGTGTAGGGTGTGCGACTTTCGGCTCCATTGTGTCAGTATTTCTTTCTTCATTCCAATTTCGGTCTGTCAGCACAGTAAACCGGGGACATTTCCGGGACAGATCCCACGGGGACAGGTCGCTAAAATCGGGGACTGTCCCCGGAACCGGGGACGTCCTGGTCACCCTATGCCAAGACCCTGGGGTTGTGTTTTGATGAGAAGGGTAACCTTCACACCGATGCAGAACGCTTTACACACGGGGGGTAGGGCTGAACGATAGTGTTTTTGCATCGACATTGCGATGTGCGCATGGCGCGATAGTCACATCGCACATCGTTACGAGGTTGACCTCCACTTCAGTTCACCAAACTTACTTTTCTTTACTTTCTTGGAGCACGAGCAGATAGTTGAAGGAACATCACGACTTTGTGTGGGAATACGTTGGCCAAAAAGGCGTTGCACTTTGGCGTGTATTTTTTCAGCTAAGGGGAAACTTAATAAAAAAGCCATTTGCCACCACAAAATATTTTTTAAAAAGCCAGAAGCCCAGTTTATTGTAATAATTGCTTTGAGCTGTAGTCGACATTCACCCCAACACACAAGAGTCAGAACCACTCATACTCTCGAGATTATTCCTTCACAGCGCTGTACAATGCAAGAAAATCTCAGTACTGAACCGGGCAACACGCAGTTTTCATCAACTCACCCGTGGGTCGGGTTCATTAAGTCTACTGCGATAATAACCGTCCCCAATACCCCGCAATCAAATCCCCTTACTTAAGGTTACTGTCAAGCCACTAAATTTACACCTTTGCTGATTGTTAAATTTGTTAACACATCGAACCCCGTGACACACCGTGTCTCTCACTCTCTCTCTCCTTTCTTCACACAGACACATAAACACACACACAGGTTCTGGTATTTGATTAACGCAGTCACTGTATGTTGATTAGTTCTCATAATGGGCCGGGTGGGTAGCGCACTGCCATGGGTCCATGAGGCTATATCTGGTACTCCACTTTCCTTGTGATAATTTTGTGATACATTCTGATCTGCACCTTCTCTCTCAGGTAAATCAGTAAGTCAGTAGCTATAACAGTGGAGTTGCATATGAATGGTCCTCCTTCACATCATTTGTGGAACAATTTGGTTTTGAAGAATTCCTACAGCAGCAGTGCCACAGCCACCGCAATCACCCGTCCAACAGGTCCTGTTCAAGGACACATGCACTAGTATCTTAAAAACTGACATTATCTTTTGAAGACAGCCATTGCTTGTTGAATGTGAATTTAATTTTTAAATTAAACCTTTCTCTAAAATTTCATTGCATAATTGTCCAATACTACACCAAATGGTAACACAAAACCCAAATCTTCCTTTTTCTAACAGCACTACAATCCGATTCTTCAGCTTCAGCATCAAAAATCCCAAGCATAACCAAATCCTTCAGAGCCAAGCATTCATTGTTTTTCCTGATGTGTCCCCTTGCTGCTTGTTATGTTTGCCTCGAGGACTCTTGATAGAGAGGTTTTGGGTTAAAAAGGTTGAATGTTACTCTTTGAAGAGTTTGCTGCATCTGCGCCGTTTCCCCCATGCTCCTTCAAACGCCAAGCGCATTGTCCCTTGAAGCTCTCCTGCTTTTTCAGGTTATCACTGCCAGCTAAACAACGGGCAAGCAAAGGATACATCATTTGCAACCTGTATTTGTCTTTGTTATGATCATGTTTGAGGGCTTTGCCCATTGTGTCAAAGTGTTGGTAAACAATTGTTGTGGTTGAATAATTTATCAACCAACCAGAGATGGCAAGACCAAAAAATAAGTTTTTTCTTTTATTGTCTTGAATTTGTCTAATTCTAATATGATTTTCAATATAGTTTTTGGACTTCCCCAAGATCTAATTATCAGTAATACCTGTTAAAATGTGCTGTTAAAAGAAACAGTTTGGTGAACAGCAACACATCTCTCATTTATGGGTGCTGTGGCTCAGTGGTAGAGCGTCGCCTGCCATCCTTGTTCGGTTTCATTCCCTGGCCCTGTACTCCCATGACAAAGTGTCCCTTGGGCAAGACACTGAATCCTGAGTTGCCCCCGATGCTGTGCCATCTTTGTGTGAATGTGTGTGAGTGTTTATCTGAGGAGCAGTGGCACCTTGACGGAAGCCTCGGCAACGAGTGTAGAATGTGATGAAACGTTAATGGTTCCTGTACTATGTAAAAGAGCTTTGAGTGGTTGTTAGACTAGAAAAGCGCTTATATAGAACAGCCCCTTTACATTTACTTATTGAACACTGACTCACTTTTCCTTTTGGATTACAAACGTTGTAAGCCTTGTGCGCGTACATTTTTGTGCTTTCTTCATACAGCAATTTTACTTGTCATCCCATTAATGAAATATGAAAAAAAACTTTCTATAACACATTGCCCTCCTTTCAAAGGCAAGACATTTCCAGAATAGTTTAAATGTTTGAAATTGCGTTCTGAACAGAAGCATGCTCGCAATAGATGCTGAGCATAATGCAATATTGACAATGAGCCAGAACATGTACAATGTCCTCAATCTATTCAAGGACTTTGGTCTCCAGTTACAAAGTATGTGCAGATTGCTGATACAACCCCGGATTGTAAAATTTTACAGATAATACTGCACACTTTTAGTGATGGCTCCTGATGGCTATTGATAGATTGCTTGAATCTGAAGCATTAAGGTTACTGACAGGCCCGTGCAAGTTGGTCATGCCCTTGTACTTTACAGTGTTTCTCCAGTGATGGTTCCTGGCCCAGATGGGGACAGCCGTATTGATTCTGTCCCCCCTCTTCAATCCATTATCAAGCCCTCTGTCCAGGACGCCAGGAAGCCCGCGGTTATCTGATTCCCACTTTAAGCAGATTGGAAAACAGCCACCAAACTTTGGCAATTATAATAGGGTGTATAATAGGTCTCTGTATCTTGCATCATTGCAGCAAGTGACTCGTGTGTCCTAAGCCTGTGTATTAATTACACTGCTAAGTCTGGCAATTGCTTTTTAATGACTTTGCCTTTCCTTTGCTCTCTTTGTAGTTTTCTTTTCTTTGAGGAGGCATTTTTTCATAGGTCAGGTTATTTCCTAGGAGAGTTGAAACCAAACCAAAAATCAAAGCATCTTAATCTACTGAGCGTCTAATGTGTTAGGTCTCTTTTAGAAAAGCATTTTTATTAATTTGCGCTGCGTATTCCCCCACAAATATTTAAAGCGTAGTGTGGCCTCTAGCTTTTTAACCCTGAGGAGCTTAGTTTTAGCAATGTGGAATAATATACATACACAATCACCTAAAGGATTATTAGTGAACACCTTTTGAGTTTCTCATTAATACAATGATCTAATCACCCAATCACATGGCAGTTGCTTCATGCATTTAGGGTGTGTCTGGTCAAGCCATCTCCTGAATGTCACAATGGGAAAAAAGGTGATTTAAGCAATTTTAGCGGCATGGTTGTTGGTGCCAGACAGGCCGGTCTGAAGTATTTCACAATCTGCTCATGTTATGGGATTTTCATCACAACCATTTCTAGTGTTTACAAAGAATGGTGTGAAAATGTAAACATCCATCATGCCGGCAGGCCTGTGGCAAAAATGCCTTGTTGATGCTAGAGGGTCAGAGGAGAATGGGGCCACGATTCAAGCTGAAGAAGAGCACTTAGACTGAAATATCACTCGTTACAACTGAGCAGGCAGCAAAGCATTTGTGAAGCCACAACACCACAACTTTGAGGCGGATGGGCTACAACAGCAGAAGGCCCCACCGGGTACCACTCATCTCCACTATAAAATAGGAAAAAAGAGGCTACAATTTGCAAGAGCTCACAAATTGGACAGTTGAAGACTGAAAAAATGTTGCCTGGTCTGATGAGTCTCGATTTCTGTTGAGACATTCAGATGGTAGAGTCAGAATTTGGCAGAATGAGAACATGGATCCATCATGCCTTTTACCCTGTGCAGGCTGGTGGTGGTGGTTGTAATGGTGTGGGGGGATGTATTATTCGCACACTTTAGGCCCCTTAGTGCCAATTGCTTGTTTAAATGCCCCGGCCTACCTAGCTTGTTTCTGACCATGTCCATCCCTTTATGGGCCACATGTACCCATCCTCTGATGGCTACTTCCAGCAGGATAATGCACCATGTCACAAAGCTTGAATCATTCCAAATTGGTTTCTTGAACATGACAATGGTTTCACTGTACTAAAATGGCCCCCACAGTCACCAGATCTCACCCAATAGAGCATCTTGGGATGTGGTGGAACGGGAGCTTCGTGCCCTGGATGTGCATCCCACAAATCTCCATCAACTGCAAGATGCTATCCTATCAATATGGGCCAACATTTTCTAAAGAATGCTTTCAGCACCTTGTTGAATCAATGCCACGTAGAATTAAGGCAGTGCTAAGAAGAAAGGAGGTCAAACACAGTGTTAGCATGGTGTTCCTAATAATCCTATAGAAAAAAAACTATATATATATATATATATAATATATTATAATATATGTGTTTTTTTCTATCGCACCTCGTCAATATGGCTACTGTAAGTGAAGACTCATTATCCTTTATCACATGCCATGTCATATCTCTCTGTGAAACCCTGTATCAAAATATTTGTCCATTAGACATAGAAGCGTTATTAAAAAACTGTCAGAGGTGCCATCTCTTGCGTAGGTCCATAGTTCGAATCTGTTTGTTTGAGTGTGCGCTGTGACAACTCCCCTCATCCGCTCTTGTGTGCCAGTGAGAGAAAAGACAGAGATTAAAGTGGCTTTAAAACACTGCAACTTGAATAAATTGCCATTTCATAAACACAGCACTGAGCTCTTAAGCTAGTATTAAACGATGCCCATGAGTGTGTGTAATTAAGATACATACAGTACAGGCCAAGGTTTGGACACATTTTCTTTTTTTCATGACTATTTACATTGTAGATTATCCCCAAAGGCTCAAAACTATGATAACAACATGTTGGATATATACTTAACAAAAAGTGTGAAATAACTGAAACATGTCTATTTCTAATTCTTCATCCACCCTTTGCTTTTTGATATCGCTGCAAACCCTTGGGTGTTCTCTCAATGAGCTTCATGAGGTAGTCACCTGAAAGGGTTTTCACTTACAGGTGTGCCTTGTCAGAGTTAATTGTGGAATTCTTGCCTTATTAATGGAGTTGGATCATCAGGTTGTGTTGGTGCTCCGGTTGATACACGCCGACAGCCCTATTGGACAACTGTTAGAATATCATTTATGGCAGAACCAATCAGCTAAGTAAGAGAAACGAGTGCCATCATTACTTTAAAAATGAAGGTCAGTCGGTCCGGTAAATTGCAAAAACTTTGAATGTGTCCCCAAGTGCAATCCAAAAACCATCAAACGCTACAGCGAAACTGGCTCACACGGGACCACCCCAGTAAAGGAAGACCAAGAGTCACCTCTGCTGCTAGATAATTTTCATCTGAGTCACCAGCCTCAGAATCACAAGTTAACACAGCTCAGATTAGAGACCAGATAATACCACACAGCAGTTCTGGAGCAGACCACATCTCTAGAACAACTGTTATGAGGAGACTGGCCCAAATCAGGCCTTCATGGTCACATAGCAGCTAGGAAACCACTGCTAAAGAGAGGCAACAAGCAGAAAAGAGTTGTTTTTGGGCCAAGAAACACAGGAATGGATATTAGACCACTGGAAATCGGTGCTTGGGTCTGATGAATCAAAGTTTGTGATCATTGGTTCCAACCGGCCGTGTCTTTGTGCAACACAGAAAGGTGACCGGATGGTATTCTAAATGACGGTTCCCACCGTGAAGCTGGAGGAGGAGTGTTATGTTGTGGGGGGGGGGCTTTGCTGGTGACACTGTTGAGGATTTATTCAAAATTGAAGGCATACTGAACCAGCATGGCTACCACAGCATCATGCAGCAGCATGCCGTCCCATCCAGTTGCGTTTTGTTGGACCATCATTTATTTTTCAACAGGACATGACCCCAAACACACCTCCAGGCTGTGTAAGGGCTATTTGAGTCAAAGCAAAGGGCCAACAACGCTAAGCATCCTGGGAACTCCTTCAAGACTGCTGGGAAACCATTCCAGGTGACTACCTCTTGAAGCTCACACAGAATGCAAAGCAGTAATCAGAGCAAAGGTTGCGATCTTATTAGTTATTTCACACGTTTTTGTTAAGTTCATAATTCCTATATGTGTTCATTCATAGTTTTGATGCCTTCAGTGATAATCTACAAGTAAATAGTCATGAAAATAAAAGGAAACGCATTGAATGAAAAGGTGTAACCAACTTTTGGTCAGTACTGTGTTTTGTGTGTTTTGCTCTAGGCTTCAGAAAACATTAAGGAACCAATAAATTTAAAAGAAAACGTTGTATATCTACTTTCCGCTCCATTATCTCCATTATTTCTAATTCGGTAGGTAATCACCCACTTACTTAATGCATCTATGTTTGAATTAATTACAGAATAGAACCAAAGTGACTGACTGAGGAAAAAGGCTTTTCCTTGAAGAACTCAATATATTTTGCTATATCTCTACCTGCAGGTACTATAGACCATTGCCCAGTCTTTCCTCCGAGTGTTTATTATCAAAGGAGCACAACATTTAGCAAAAATGAAGTACTAATGTTTTGCTCTGGGTGTATTGCAGTGAAGTAAATTACCTCTGCTTACTAGTTTCTTGGTTTATTATAACAAACTGAAGTCCAAAGAAGAATATGAAACTGTTGACCAGGTTTGGGCTGCTTTTTCTGAAAGATTTTCAATGACACCATAGACATTTATGATGTATCTGTTCGACATCTACAACCAGGGGCATTAGCTTAGCATTAAAGACTAGAAGCACAGACAACCTAGCTCCTGGCTCACTCCAAGTTGAGCCAGGCCAAAAAATCCACTTACCGGTGTCTTTTAAAGCTCGGTAATTAACATGGACACAGTATCTTTGTTATTGAATTTGACTTTTGAAGAGAGCCGACTAGCTGTTTCTGTCCACTTCAATTTAGAAGAAAATTTATGACAATCTAAGCTAAAAATCTCTTGCCTTTAGCTTCATGTTTACCATACAGACTTGGAAATAGTGATATCTATCTTCTCATCACCTGACAGGACAAGAAAGCCAATTAGTATATTTCTCAAAAGTCAAGAGGCAGCTACCAAATGAGATGAGTGACCTGTCTCATGTGTTCATATTAAACCAAATTGCAAACAGACTGACAAAAGAGCTTTCCCTCCAAGTAAGTGCATCCTCATAACATGGTCATTTTTTACAGGCGTTTACACAGTATCTGCACACTGTCCCAGGCATTGACTACACAGACTAATCTGACCACATGTTGCTGAGCAATGGTTTCTATTTTCACAACCCACCCCACTGAAACCTTGTGACTCATCTCTAAGTGTTTTCGGGTGTGATGAAGTTTTAATTAATTCTGCCTTGAGAGCTAATCAAGGCCATGTTTTCTGCTCCGGCACAGATGTGCCGAGGTCCCCTTCAGTTCACTGAGAACCCACATGGCAGCTGAAAATGCCTGAAGAGTTCTTACGACCAGTAGATGGATTTTCTCACCTTTGAACCCCCTCATACACATTTTTAGGGTAGCATTTATTAATAACTATCTTGGTAACTCTATAAGATACCAGTAATATTCAGCCTTGCAAAAATAAAGCTTATATACTGCTGGGGCTATGAAGCAAAATAGGAAGATTATAATACAGAAACTACCAACCTTTTTTAACCATAGCGATAAAGTCCACCCAGTCTCAACAGACTGTAAAAGGGTGTTTGTCTGTGCTTGTACGCTCATTCAGTATGTGTCGAGTTAATTAACACAGCACCACGGCCTCTGCTCAGTCCTGTTTGTTGATGCTGTATCTCACCCTCTCTCACCCTCTCTCACCTCTCGCATCATGGATGATGATCAGCGCTCCTCATTTCAGATGTCAGGGTCTTTTTAGGGTGTGGCTGAGTGTTACATGCCACTACAGAGCACAAATGAATCATTATCGCATCTGAATTCACTCAGTGTGATAACTTGATGTCATGTCACCAATAGAAGACATTTATTTAAATAATATAAATCTATAGTTAACATGTTTAATTTTAGCGCTTAGTTAAATTGACCAGATTTCCTGTGAAAAAGTGCCTTTTGGCACATTGTAAATGCAGAATGAGACACTGTCATGTATTTATGCATTTGCTTACATGTTCATCAAGCTTTCAACCATTTTTGTTTAACGTTAATTCCTGTTCAAACATTTGACATACTATTAAAATGTTTATTCTAATGAGGGGAAGCAACTAAAATAAAGAACATCCCAAAAAATACCAATCAGCACCTCTGTAGGAAGCCACAGGCCTGAAAAAGCAGGAGTCAGATGTCCTAAAAATTGCTCATCACTTTTCTGATTTGTCTTCAGGCTTCACCACGCACCCTTATGAAAAGTTACAACTTATTTCCAAAAAACCAGCAAGTCATTTGAATATCTTTGTATCGTGCTGTGTTGAGTCACGCTGTGTCTCACAGCCCTCTCACAGCGTTTTAAAAGCCGCTTTTCTCATGCATCTTTTCAGCTTGTGAAACACAGAAACCTGACAGCAGAGTTAACAGAGGATAGCATTAAGACAAAACAGCAAGGCAGGTTTACTTGAGTTTAGGTAAGATGCGCCAAAGGTAAAATATAGAAAGGTATGCAAGCAGGATCGCCATGTTTAGCCATTAGCGCTCCCTTTTGTCTAAACAAACTAATGGAAATCAATAGTGCTACAGATGACCAAAGTGGAAAAAAAGTAAAGCGTGCTTTAGTGCCGAGGTAATGATGTCCACTAAGTGGATCATTGTTGCACTTGTTCCCTGAGCCACTTCACAGTTTCTGTTTTCCCCACAGCAGATGAGCATCCAATGATCAAGCTGAAGTGTTTGAGTTTGGATGGCTGTTCATTGTTGTTAAGCTAACGATGCAAAAAAGAACCCCATTTGGTGCATTACGTACTCACACCCAAACAAGGCTGACTACAGCAGCAAGGTGGAGAGAGATGGGAGGACACACAGCAAATGGCCGCAGGTCGAACTCGAACCCTGGGCTTGCTGCAGGGATCTCTCCTGCTCTACTGGGTGAGCTAGAGGCTGCCCGAACTAAGAGCTTTTCCTAAAATATTCCCTTATTTTTTACACATTTGCGGCAGCTGTTTTTCAATTTCACATCACTCTTGCAGCGATATGATGATTTTAAAAAGCTCAATATGTAAGTTGTCTGAGCTAAATCAATATTTTCACCATGATCATCTTGCCCAAAGCAAGTGAGTGAATCATAACTTCAGATTAGGAGCACAGCCTGGAGCAGTTAACTGATGAGAGATGAGAAATGACAGAGAGATTTGTTGGCTGCAGTGATCACTCCAAATGTCAGTTTATGTTGTGGTATTATTCGGACCATACAGAAATTTAGCTGCAGAAAATCTTCCCAATATTTGTCCTTTTTCAACTTCTAATAATTTGCCTCTCTGTATAGACTGAGGAGGGCAATTAGTTTGTCTTTTACTTGAACTTAAATGAACCATATCTTTTATCAAGATTTATATACCCATTTATTTTTTTATATATTTTTTTTTGGAGAACTAATGGTACGGTCACTTGTGTGTGTGTGTGTGCGTGTGGTGTGTGTGTTGTGTGTGTGTGGCGTTGTGTGCTTTCAATCTCCACCGTATTCGCATGAGTTTGTGTTGAGATAATGATTGTTTGTATCCTTTACTGTCCATTAACCCCAACTGCAACGTAATTGCATATTAGACTATAATCATTGAACATACTTTCTAAGTGTAAAACAGAAATAATCATAAAGCATTAGGCAACCGAACAGCTGTAGCCAAAGAGAAAAAGCTGCACAGGGGGATAGAAAAACAAAATTAAGGGCGTTGCCTCTTGAGATGCCTTGTGGGCACTGCGAAGAGGCTCTTTGTGTGTTTGTGTGAGACATTAGGGTCTTAATGTGAGTTGGTCCGAACGAGGCCAATGACCAGGGCCCCAATGACCAGAGCAGAAAAGGTCAGCACTGGAGTTTATTGAGTTGCCGTTTGGAATGCTGCTAAACCCTGCAGGCTTTGATCATTTGCAACAAATCACTTCCACAGAAAAACGCTCAGCACCTATTTAGGGAAGCATAACATTTACTTAGAAGCCATGAGGTTGTAGGTTCAAGCATCATGCGGTGAGTTAAGAGACCGTTGTTTAACACTTAGCGAGCCATACTCACCACTTTGTGACATGCTTGTTCGATATGATTCCACTCATGAGCCAGTCTCGCCTTTGAGACTGATATCTGATATCATTACTAGTTTAGTGCGGGCATCACTGAATGTCGGACCGTTGTCCAGACCTGGACCGAGTGATGGTTCTATCCTGATCTGTGACCAATTTCTGATAATGAATAGAGAGATGAACTTCAGAGAGCGTAGCTTCTTCTTGACGGTCACAGCAATCCAGTTAATCAGCAATAGCTTCACTCAATTGAGTCAATCCAATCAGTTGTTTACCTGCATAACAGTTCCTAGAGAACAGCAGCGTAAGAGAGATGTCAGAGGACAGCAGCATGAACACACTCTGTCCAAAGTAGAGCCACCACCTTCAAATTCTGTATTTCTTCCCTTTAACTTGAAATGTAGAAAGTTCATTGTGCCGGGTTAACAGTATGTGTGTTCAGATATTTATTTGTTTTCAACAAGTGCCATACAAGTATGTATGTCAAAAGTATTCTACTTTGGAATTCAAATAAGTATGCAGTAGTTGAAACATATGGAAATGCACGTTGTTGGCAGGCTTTGGGATGCAATTTAGTAGGATTTTGTAACTGGACCTTATTAATTTGAGTTTAATACCCCCGGTATAGTGGTTTTTTAAGACAAGTAAAGACATTTACCCACACAATTCTCATTTCTGTGTCCTTTTATGCTCACTGTTGCTCTGCGGACACTACCTGGAGAACATGTGCTAGAGTAATCTAATTCATTGCTGTGCACCACACAGAAGGAGAATTGATTGAAACATGATGGAAATAGTGGCATGAATAACAACCATGTAAAGGACAACAAGACAGTTGGCAATCGATAGTCGGAAATTATTTTTTTGTGATTACATGTTGGATGAATTAAATTACACCGTCTAGGCAGCACAGCGCATGATGCAGAGGGGAAAGTTGAATGTTAAACATTCAATTCAATTCAATTCATTCAATTTTATTATAGTATCAATTCATAACAAGAGTTTCTCAAGACACTTTACAGATAGACCACACTCCGAATTTAAGGACCCAACAGTTCTAGTAGTTTCCTCCAGAGCAAGCAACAGTGCGACAATAAATATTCAAATGTAAATGTGCTGTATTTATATAGCGCTTTCCAGTCTAACAACTGCTCAAAGCGCTTTTACTCTCAGGAACATTCACATTCACACACATTCATACACTGTGGCCGGGGCTACCGTACCAAGGTGCCACCTGCTCATCATATAAACACTCACACACTTCACACTCCAATGCGCAGCATCGGAGCAACTCGGGGTTCAGTGTCTTGCCCAGACACTTCGACAATGACTGCAGGGGCGGGATCGACCACCAACCTTCCGATTGGCAGGCAACCGCTCAACCACTGAGCCACAGCCGCCCCACCAATTCAAGAATTGATATCGATTCAGTTCGTGAATTGTTTCAAGTTGTCT
Source organism: Etheostoma spectabile (assembly GCF_008692095.1). NCBI lineage: Eukaryota > Metazoa > Chordata > Actinopteri > Perciformes > Percidae > Etheostoma > Etheostoma spectabile. The sequence goes on along the minus strand of NW_022605591.1, from coordinate 1,283,407 downwards.
GACCATTGAATTTTGTGTAATGGATTGCACGAGGTAATCCACCATCTTTGCTGCGGTTTCAAGACTGATCATTTAAAAGAAATTGTGAGCATGCAATTTTAATTTTCAATTGCAGATTTTACTGATGGAATAGCTTTGTTGCAGTCGAGTTGACAATCCAGCTTGAGGCTTTATGGGCCATACAGTATACAAACCATGGATATGTTGTCAAACTGACTAACTTTGTTTTTCCTCACTTGAGTTTGAGGGATTGTTATTGTAATTGTGCCCATACTGGAGTGTGCTTAGATATTGACTTAACGTGCTCCCCCTTATCCTATAACAACCTTAGGTTGTCTAATGACTGTAAATAAAAAACAGGTAACTGCAGGAGTCAAGTAAATGCTCAAGTTCAGTCATTGGCCATCAGATGCTACACACTAAACAATGTTATTAATGTTCGCTGAGATTAATAATGACTTTTTGGCAGGTATTTCCTTTCCAGACTCAACGTGGTGTTGTCTGGAAAGTTGAAAAATACTTTTGCGTGGTTCCTGATATTAAATTAAATTTAGTCAGGGCTCAGTGATGAAGTACCAAAAAGCAGGGGGGGAAAATTACCTTGCATGAATAATGAAACAGATATAATTATTTGAATTTGTTTTCTGACAAGTACAAGATTGACAAAGCAAATCAGACAGTGTGATTTGCAAGCACCAATTCCTTGTTCAGAAGATGTAATTTTCTTAGAGGCGAAAGGAGAAGGACATTTTATAATTGAACCGGTACAAAGAGAGAAACTGAACGTCCTCGGATTGTTATACCCTACCTCTACAGAGTTTGTTCTTTGTTCTTTGTTCTTGTTCTGTAAACAGCAGCTTTTGTGTGTGTTTTTTGTGTATATAATATATATATATATATTATAATACTCACCTAAAGGATTATAGGAACACCATACTATACTGTGTTTGACCCCTTTCGCCTTCAGAACTGCCTTAATTCTACGTGACATTGATTCAACAAGGTGCTGAAAGCATTCTTTAGAATGTTGGCCCTATTGATGGATGCATCTTGCAGTTGATGGAGATTTGTGGGATGCACATCCAGGGCACGAAGCTCCCGTTCCCCACATCCCAAAGATGCTCTATGGGTTGAGATCTGTTGACTGTGGGCCATTTTAGTACAGTGAACTCATTGTCATTTCAAGAAACCAATTTGGAATGATTCAAGCTTTGTACATGGTGCATTATCCTGCTGGAAGTAGCCATCAGAGGATGGGTACATGGTGGCCGTAAAGGGATGGACTGGTCAGAACCATGCTCAGGTAGGCCGGGGCATTTAAACACGTCCATTGGCACTAAGGGGCCTAAAGTGTGCGAATAATACATCCCCCCACACCATTACAACCACCACCACCAGCCTGCACAGTGGTAACAAGGCATGATGGATCCATGTTCTCATTCTGTTTACCAATCTGACTCTACTACCATCTGAATGTCTCAACAAATCGAGACTCATCAGACCAGGCAACATTTTTCCAGTCTTCAACTGTCCATTTGGTGAGCTCTTGCAAATTGTATTCCTCCTTTCCTATTTATAGTGGAGATGATTGGTACCCGTGGGGTCTTCTGCGTTTGTAGCCCATCCGCCTCAAGGTTGTGCGTGTTGTGGCTTCACAAAGTCTTTGCTGCATACCTCGGTTGTAACAAGTGATTAGGGCTACAACAGCAGAAGACCCCACCGGGTACCACTCATCTCCACTATAAATAGGAAAAGGAGAATACAATTTGCAAGAGCTCACCAAAATTGGACAGTTGAAGACTGGAAAAATGTTGCCTAGACGTTTGTGAGACGCAGAACAAATGAAAAAGATGCTGGAAGAATGCCTGACGCCATCTGTTAAGCATGGTGGAGGTAATATGATGGTCTGGGGTTGCTTTGGTGCTGGAGGTGGGAGATTTGTACAGGGGTAAAAGGGATTCTGAATAAGGAAGGCTATCACTCATTTTGCAACACAATGCCATACCCAGTGGACAGCGCTTGATTGGAGCCAATTTCATCCTACTACAGGACAATGACCCTAAACACACCTCCAAATGTGCAAGAACTATTTAGAGCAGAAGCAGGCAGCTGGTATTCTATCGGTAATGGGAGTGGCCAGCGCAGTCACCAGATCTGAACCCATTGAGCTGTTGTGGGAGCAGCTTGACCGTATGGTACACAAGAATGGCCATCCAACCATCCAAATTGTGGGAGCTGCTTCTGGAAGCGTGGGGTGACATTTCCCAGATTACCTCAACAAATTAACAGCTAGAATGCCAAGGTCTGCAATGCTGTCATTGCTGCAAATGGAGGATTCTTTGAGAAAGCAAAGTTTGATGTAAAAAAAATCTTATTTCAAATACAATCATTATTTCTACCTTGTCAATGTCTTGACTCTTTTTCTATTCGTTTCACAACGTATGGTGGTGAATAAGTGTGACTTTTCAGGAAAACACAAAAATTGTTTGGTGACCCCAAACTTTTGAACGTAGTGTGTGTATAATATATATATATATTATATTATATTATATATATATATATATAGCACACACTCACTATATCAGGAACACCGTTCAATTTCTCATTAATGCAATGATCTAATCAACCAATCACAATCGCAGTTGCTTCAATGCATTTAGGGTGGTGTGTCCTGGTCAAGACAATCTCCTGAACTCCAAAATGAATGTCAGAATGTGAAAGAAAGGTGATTTAAGCAATTCTGAGGGGCATGGTTGTTGGTGCCAGACAGGCGGCTCAGTTACTGGGATTTTCCCGCACAACCATTTCTAGAGAATGGTGTGAAAAGGGAAAAAACATCCAGTATCGGCAGTCCTGTGGGCGAAATGTCTAGTTGATGCCAGATCAGATCTGGTCAGAGGAGAATGGGCCGACTGATTCAAGCTGATAGAAGAGCAACTTTGACTGAAATAATCACTTGTTACAACCGAGGTATGCAGCAAAGCATTTGTGAAGCCACAACACGCACAACCTTGAGGCGGATGGGCTACAACAGCAGAAGACCCCACCGGGTACCACTCATCTCCACTATAAATAGGAAAAGGAGAATACAATTTGCAAGAGCTCACCAAAATTGGACAGTGAAGACTGAAAAAATGTTGCTGGTCTGATGAGTCTCGATTTCTGTTGAGACATCAGATGGTAGAGTCAGAATTTGGTGTAAACAGAATGAGAACATGGATCCATCATGCCTTGTACCACTGTGCAGGCTGGTGGTGGTGGTGTAATGGTGTGGGGGGATGTATTATTCGCACACTTAGGCCCCTTAGTGCCAATTGGACGTTGTTTAAATGCCCGGCCTACCTGAGCATTGTTTCTGACCATGTCCATCCCTTACGGCCACCATGTACCCATCCCTCTGATGGCTACTTCCAGCAGGATAATGCACCATGTCACAAAGCTTGAATCATTCCAAATTGGTTTTTGAACATGACAATGAGTTCACTGTACTAAAATGGCCCCACAGTCACCAGATCTCAACCCAATAGAGCATCTTGGGAGTGGGGAACGGGAGCTTCGTGCCCTGGATGTGCATCCCACAAATTCCATCAACTGCAAGATGCTATCCTATCAATATGGGCCAACATTTCTAAAGAATGCTTTCAGCACCTTTGAATCAAGTCACGTAGAATAAGGCAGTTCTGAAGGCGAAGGGGGTCAAACACAGTATTAGTATGGTGTTCCTAAGAATCATTTCGTGGCGTATACT
>NW_022605591.1:1274279-1279634 GCF_008692095.1 Etheostoma spectabile | reverse complement strand
ATATATATATATATATATATATATATATATACACAAACACACACACAAAAGCTGCTGTTTACAGAACAAGAACAAAGAACAAAGAACAAACTCTGTAGAGGTAGCGTATAACAATCCGAGGACGTTCAGTTCTCTTCTTTGTACCGGTTCAATTATTAAAAATGTCCTTCTCCCTTTCGCCTCTAAGAAAATTACATCTTCTGAACAAGGAATTGGTGCTTGCAAATCACACTGTCTGATTTGCTTTGTCAATCTTGTACTTGTCAGAAAACAAATTCAAATAATTATATCTGTTTCATTATTCATGCAAGGTAATTTTCCCCCCTCTGCTTTTTGGTACTTCATCACTGAGCCCTGACTAAATTTCATTAAATATACAGGAACCACGCAAAAGTATTTTTCAACTTTCCAGACAACACCACGTTGAGTCTGGAAAGGAAATACCTGCCAAAAAGTCCATTATTAATTCTCAGCGAACATTAATAACATTGTTTAGTGTGTAGCATCTGATGTCCAATGACTGTAACTTGAGCATTTACTTGACTCCTGCAGTTACCTTGTTTTTTATTTACATGTCATTAAGACAACATAAGGTTGTTATAGGATAAGGGGGAGCACGTTAAGTCAATATCTTAAGCCACACTCCAGTATGGGCACAATTTACAATAACAATTCCCTCAAACTCAAGTAGAGGAAAAACAAAGTTAGTCAGTTTGACACAATATCCATGGTTTGTATACTTGTATGGGCCCATAAAGCCTCAAGCTGTATTGTCAACTCTGACTGCAACAAAGCTATTCCATCAGTAAAATCTGCAATTGAAAATTAAAATTGCATGCTCACAATTTCTTTTAAATGATCAGTCTTGAACCGCAGCAAAGATGGTGGATTACCTCGTGCAAATCCATTACACAAAATGTCAATGGTCAGACAACTTGAACATAATTCACCGAACTGAATCGATATCACTTCTTGAATTGGTGGGGCGGCTGTGGCTCAGTGGTTGAGCGGTTGCCTGCCAATCGGAAGGTTGGTGGTTCGATCCCCGCCCCTGCAGTCATTGTCGAAGTGTCCTTGGGCAAGACACTGAACCCCGAGTTGCTCCCGATGCTGCGCATTGGAGTGTGAATGTGTGTGAGTGTTTATCTGATGAGCAGGTGGCACCTTGTACGGTAGCCCCGGCCACAGTGTATGAATGTGTGTGAATGGTGAATGTTTCCTGTAGATGTAAAAGCGCTTTGAGCAGTTGTTAAGACTGGAAAAGCGCTATATAAATACAGCACATTTACATTTGAATTATTTATTGTCGCACTGTTGCTTGCTCTGGAGGAAACTACTAGAACTGTTGGGTCCTTGTAAATTCTGGAGTGTGGTCTATCTGTAAAGTGTCTTGAGATAACTCTTGTTATGAATTGATACTATAAATAAAAATTGAATTGAATTGAATTGAATTGAATGTTTATACATTCAACTTTCCACCTCTGCATCATGCGCTGTGCTGCCCTAGACGGTTAATTTAATTCATCCAACATGTAATCACAAAAAAAATAATTTTCCACTGACTATCGATCTGCCAACTGTCCTTGTTGTCCTTACTACATGATGTTGTTATTCATGCCACTATTTCCATCATGTTTCAATCAATTCTCATTCTGTGTGGTGCACAGCAATGAATTAGATTACTCTAGCACATGTTCTCCAGGTAGTGTCCGGCAGAGCAACAGTGAGCATAAAAGGACACAGAAATGAGAATTTGTTGGGTAAATGTCTTTACTTGTCTTAAAAAACACTATACCGGGGGTATTCAACTCAAATTTAATAAGGTCCAGCTACTAAAATCCTACTAAATTGCATCCCAAAGCCTGCCAACAACGTGCATTTCCATATGATTTCAACTACTGCATACTTATTTTGAATTTCCAAAGTAGAATACTTTTGACATACATACTTGTATGGCACTTGTTTTTGAAAACAAATAACTATCTGAACAACACATACTGTTAACCCTGGCACAATGAACTTTCTACATTTCAAGTTAAAGGGAAGAAATACAGAATTTTGAAGGTGTGTGGCTCTACTTTGGACAGAGTGTGTTCATGCTGCTGTCTCTCTGACATCTCTCTTACGCTGCTGTTCTCTAGCGAACTGTCTATGCATGGTAAACAACTGATTGGATTGACTCAATTGAGTGAAGCTATTGCTGTATTAACTGGATTAGCTGTGACCGTCAGAAGAAAGCTACGCTCTCTGAAGTTCATCTCTTCTCATTCATATATCAGAAATTGGTCACAGATCAGGATAGAACCATCACTCGGTCCAGGTCTGGACAACGGTCCGACATTCAGTGATGCCCGCACTAAACTAGTAATGATATCAGATATCAGTCTCAAAGGCGAGACTGGCTCATGAGTGGAATCATATCGAACAAGCATGTAATGTCACAAGTGTTGAGTATGGCTTCGCTAAGTGTTAAACAACGGTCTCTTAACTCACGCACTGATGCTTGAACCTACAACCTCATGGCTTCTAAGTAAATGTTATGCTTCCCTAAATAGCTGCTGAGCGTTTTTTCTGTCGGAAGTGATTTGTTGCAAATGATCAAAGCCTGCAGGGTTTAGCAGCATTTCCAAACGGCAACTCAATAAACTCCAGTGCTGACCTTTTCTGCTCTGGTCATTGGGCCCTGGTCATTGGCCTCGTTCGGACCAACTCAATTAAGACCCCTAATGTCTCACACAAACACACAAAGAGCCTCTTGCAGTCAGTGCCCACAAGGCATCTCAAGAGGCAACGCCTTAATCTTGTTTTTCTATCCCCCCTGTGCAGCTTTTATTCTCTTTGGGCTACAGCTGTTCGGTTGCCTAATGCTTTTATGATTTATTTCTGTTTTTACACTTAGAAATGTGTTCATATGCTGATTATAGTCTATTATAATTTGCCAATTACGTTGCAGTTGGTGGTTAATGGACAGTAAAGGATACAAACATCATTATCTCAACACAAACTCACTGCTGAATACGGTGGAGATTGAAAGCACACACACGCACACACACACACACACACACACACACGCACACACACACACACAAGTGACCGTACCATTAGTTCTCCAAAAAAAATTATATAAATATAAATAAATGGGTATATAAATCTTGATAAAAGATATGGTTCATTTAAGTTTCAAGTAAAAGACAACTAATTGCCCTCCTCAGTCTATACAGAGAGGCAAATTATTAGAAAGTTGAAAAAGGACAATATTTGGGAAGATTTTCTGCAGCTAAATGTTCTGTATTGGTCCGAATAATACCACAACATAAACGGACATTTGGATGTGATCACTGCAGCCAACAAATCTCCTCTGTCATTTCTCAATCTCTCATCAGTTAAACTGCTCCAGGCTGTGCTCCTAATCTGAAGTTATGATTCACTCACTTGCTTTGGGCAAGATGATCATGGTGTAAAATATTGATTTAGCTCAGACAACTTACATATTGAGCTTTTTAAAATTCATCATATCGCTGCAAGAGTGATGTGAAATTGAAAACAGCTGCCGCAAATGTGTAAAACATAAGGGAATATTTTAGTAAAAGCTCTTAGTTTCCGGGCAGCCTCTAGCTCACCCAGTAAGAGCAGGAGAGTCCTCTGCAGCAGCCCAGGGTTCGAGTTCGACCTGCGGCCATTTGCTGTGTGTCCTCCCCCATCTCTCTCCCACCTTTGCTGCTGTAGTCAGCCTTGTTTGGGTGTGAGTTACGTAATGCACCAAATGGGGTTCTTTTTTGCATCTGTTAGCATTAACAACAATGAACGTCCATCCAAACTCAAACACTTCAGCTTGATCATTTGATGCTCATCTGCTGTGGAAAACAGAAACTGTGAAGTGGCTCAGGGAACAAGTGCAACAATGATCCACTTAGTGACATCATTACCTCGGCACTAAAGCACAGCTTTACTTTTTTCCACCTTTGGCTCATCTGTAGCACTATTGATTTCCATTAGTTTTGTTTAGACAAAAGGGAGCGCTAATGGCTAAACATGGCGATCCTGCTTGCATTACCTTTCTATATTTTACCTTTGGCGCATCTTACCTAAACTCAAGTAAACCTTGCCTTGCTGTTTTTGTCTTAATGCTATCCTCTGTTAACTCTGCTGTCAGTGTTTCTGTGTTTCACAAGCTGAAAAGATGCATGAGAAAAGCGGCTTTAAAAACGCTGTGAGAGGGCTGTGAGACACAGCGTGACTCAACACAGCACGATACAAATGATTATTCAAATGACTTGCTGGTTTTTTGGAAATAAGTTGTAACTTTTTCATAAGGGATGCGTGGTGAAGCCTGAAGACAAATCAGAAAAGTGATGAGCAATTTTTAGTGACATCTGACTCCTTGCTTTTTCAGGCCTGTGGCTTTCCTACAGTAGGTGCTGATTGCTATTTTTTGGGATGTTCTTTATTTTAGTTGCTTCCCCTCATTAGAATAAACATTTTAATAGTATGTCAAAATGTTTTGATACAGGAATTAACAGTTAAACAAAAATGGTTGAAAGCTTGATGAACATTTAAGCAAATGCATAAATACATGACAGTGTCTCATTCTGCATTTACAATGTGCACAAAAGGCACTTTTTTCACAGGAAATTCTGGTCAATTTTAACTTAAGCGCTAAAAATTAACATGTTAACTATAGTATTATATTATTCTAAATAAAATGTCTTCTATTGGTGACATGACATCACATTTATCACATCTGAAGTGAATTCAGATGCGATAATGATTCATTTTGTGCTCTGTAGTGGGCATGTAACACTCAGCACACCCTAAAGCAAGACCCTGACATCCTGAAATGAGGAGGCCTGATCATCATCCATAGATGCGATGAGGTGAGAGAGGGTGAGAGAGGGTGAGATACAGCATCAACAAACAGGACTGGAGCAGAGGCCGTGGTGCTGTGTTACATTAACTCTGACACATACTGACTGAGCGTCACAAGCACAGACAAACACACTTTTACGTCTGTTGAGACTGGGTGGACTTTATCGCTATGGTTAAAAAAGGTTGGTAGTTTCTGTATTATAATCTTCCTATTTTGCTTCATAGCCCCAGCAGTATATAAGCTTTATTTTTGCAAGGCTGAATATTACCTGGTATCATTATAGAGTTACCAAAGATAGTTATTTAATAAATGCTACCCTAAAATGTGTATGAGGGGGTTCAAAGTTGAGAAAATCCATCTACCTTGGTCGTAAGACTTCTTCAGGCATTTTCAGCTGCCATGTTGGGCTTCTCAGTGAACTGAAGGGGACCTCCGGCACATCTGTGCCGAGCAGAAAACATGGCCTTTGATTAGCTCTTCAAGGCAGA
>NW_022605591.1:1273056-1274209 GCF_008692095.1 Etheostoma spectabile | reverse complement strand
TGAAAATAGATAACCATTGCTCAGCAACATGTTGGTCAGATTATGTCTGTGTAGTCAATGCCTGGGACATGTGTGCAGATACTGTTAAACGCCTGTAAAAATCTGACCATGTTATGAGGATGCCACTTATCTTGGAGGGAAAGCTCTTTTGTCAGTCTGTTTGCAATTTGGTTTAATATGAACACATGAGACAGGTTCACTCATCTCATTTGGTAGCTGCTCTCTTGACTTTTGAGAAATATACTAATTGGCTTTCTTGTCCTGTCAGTTGATGAGAAGATAGATATCACTCTTCCAAGTCTGTATGGTAAACATGAAGCTAAAGGCAAGAGATTTTTAGCTTAGATTGTCATAAATTCTTCTTCTAAATTGAAGTGGACAGAAACAGCTAGTCTGGCTCTCTTCAAAAGTCAAATTCAATTAACAAGATACTGTTGTCCATGTTAATTACCGAGCTTTAAAAGACACCGGTAAGTGGATTTTTTGGCCTGGCTCAACTTTGGAGTGAGCCAGACTAGCTGTTGTCTGTGCTTCTAGTCTTTAATGCTAAGCTAATTGCCCCTGGTTGTAGATGTCGAACAGATACATCATAAATGTCTATGGTGTCATTGAAAATCTTTCAGAAAAAGCAGCCAAAACCTGGTCAACAGTTTCATATTCCTTCTTTGGACTTCAGTTTGTTATAATAAAAACAAGAAACTAGTTAAGCAGAGGTAATTTTACTTCACTGCAATACACCCAGAGCAAAACATTAGTACTTCATTTTTGCTAAATGTTGTGCTCCTTTGATAATTAAACACTCGGAGGAAATGACTGGGCAATGGTCTATAGTACCTGCAGGTAGAGATATAGCAAAAATATATTGAGTTCTCAAGGAAAAGCCTTTTTCCTCAGTCAGTCACTTTGGTTCTACTTCTGTAATTAATTCAAACATAGATGCATTAAGTAAGTGCGTGATTACCTACCAGAATTAGAAATAATGGAGATAATGGAGCGGAAAGTAGATATACAACGTTTTCTTTTAAATTTATTGGTTCCTTTTAATGTTTTCTGAAGCCTAGAGCAAAACACACAAACACAGTACTGACCAAAAGTTTGGTTACACCTTTTCATTCAATGCGTTTCCTTTATTTTCATGACTATTTACATTGTA
>NW_022605591.1:1272804-1273046 GCF_008692095.1 Etheostoma spectabile | reverse complement strand
GAAGGCATCAAAACTATGAATGAACACATATGGAATTATGAACTTAACAAAAACGTGTGAAATAACTAATAAGATCGCAACCCTTTGCTCTGATTACTGCTTTGCATTCTCTTGATGAGCTTCAAGAGGTAGTCACCTGGAATGGTTTCCCAGCAGTCTTGAAGGAGTTCCCAGAGATGCTTAGCAGTTGTTGGCCCTTTTGCTTTGACTCAAATAGCCCTTACACAGCCTGGAGGTGTGTT
>NW_022605591.1:1272338-1272794 GCF_008692095.1 Etheostoma spectabile | reverse complement strand
GTCCTGTTGAAAAATAAATGATGGTCCAACCAAACGCAAACTGGATGGGACGGCATGCTGCTGCATGATGCTGTGGTAGCCATGCTGGTTCAGTATGCCTTCAATTTTGAATAAATCCTCAACAGTGTCACCAGCAAAGCCCCCCCCCCCACAACATAACACCTCCTCCTCCATGCTTCACGGTGGGAACCAGTCATTTAGAATCCATCCGGTCACCTTTTCTGTGTTGCACAAAGACACGGCGGTTGGAACCAATGATCACAAACTTTGATTCATCAGACCAAAGCACCGATTTCCAGTGGTCTAATATCCATTCCTTGTGTTTCTTGGCCCAAAAACAACTCTCTTCTGCTTGTTGCCTCTCTTTAGCAGTGGTTTCCTAGCTGCTATGTGACCATGAAGGCCTGATTTGGGCAGTCTCCTCATAACAGTTGTTCTAGAGATGTGTCTGCTGCC
>NW_022605591.1:1272067-1272328 GCF_008692095.1 Etheostoma spectabile | reverse complement strand
GTGGTATTCATCTGGTCTCTAATCTGAGCTGTTGTTAACTTGTGATTTCTGAGGCTGGTGACTCAGATGAACTTATCTTCAGCAGCAGAGGTGACTCTTGGTCTTCCTTTACTGGGGTGGTCCTCGTGTGAGCCAGTTTCGCTGTAGCGTTTGATGGTTTTTGCGATTGCACTTGGGGACACATTCAAAGTTTTTGCAATTTACCGGACCGACTGACCTTCATTTCTTAAAGTAATGATGGCCACTCGTTTCTCTTTACTT
>NW_022605591.1:1271916-1272055 GCF_008692095.1 Etheostoma spectabile | reverse complement strand
CTTGCCATAATATGAATTCTAACAGTTGTCCAATAGGGCTGTCGGCTGTGTATCAACCGGAGCACAACACAACTGATGATCCCAACTCCATTAATAAGGCAAGAAATTCCACTAATTAACTCTGACAAGGCACACCTGT
>NW_022605591.1:1270124-1271895 GCF_008692095.1 Etheostoma spectabile | reverse complement strand
GTGACTACCTCATGAAGCTCATTGAGAGAACACCAAGGGTTTGCAGCGATATCAAAAAGCAAAGGGTGGATGAAGAAATTAGAATATAAGACATGTTTCAGTTATTTCACACTTTTTTGTTAAGTATATAATTCCACATGTGTTCATTCATAGTTTTGATGCCTTTGGGGATAATCTACAATGTAAATAGTCATGAAAATAAAGAAAATGTGTCCAAACCTTTGGCCTGTACTGTATGTATCTTAATTATCACACACTCATGGGGCATCGTTTAATACTAGCATTAAGAGCTCAGTGCTGCTTTTATTGAAATGGCAATTTATTCAAAGTTGCAGTGTTTTAAAAGCCACTTTAATCTCTCGTCTTTTCTCTTCACTGGCACACAAGAGCGGATGAGTGGGAGTTGTCACAGCATGCCACCTCAAACAAACAGATTCGAACTATGGACCTACGCAACGAGATGGCACCTCTGACAGTTTTTAATAAACGCTCTCATGTCTAATGGAACAATTATATTTTGATACAGGGTTTCACAGAGAGATATTGACATGGCATGTTGATAAAGGATAATGAGTCTTCACTTACAGTAGCCATATTGACGAGGTGCGATAGTAAAAAACACACATATATATATATATATATATATATATATATATATATAGTTTTTTTTTCTATAGGATTATTAGGAACACCATGCTAACACTGTGTTTGACCTCCTTTCTTCTTCAGCACTGCCTTAATTCTACGTGGCATTGATTCAACAAGGTGCTGAAAGCATTCTTTAGAAATGTTGGCCCATATTGATAGGATAGCATCTTGCAGTTGATGGAGATTTGTGGGATGCACATCCAGGGCACGAAGCTCCCGTTCCACCACATCCCAAAGATGCTCTATTGGGTTGAGATCTGGTGACTGTGGGGGCCATTTTAGTACAGTGAACTCATTGTCATGTTCAAGAAACCAATTTGGAATGATTCAAGCTTTGTGACATGGTGCATTATCCTGCTGGAAGTAGCCATCAGAGGATGGGTACATGGTGGCCATAAAGGGATGGACATGGTCAGAAACAATGCTCAGGTAGGCCGGGGCATTTAAACAACGTCCAATTGGCACTAAGGGGCCTAAAGTGTGCGAATAATACATCCCCCCACACCATTACACCACCACCACCAGCCTGCACAGTGGTAACAAGGCATGATGGATCCATGTTCTCATTCTGCCAAATTCTGACTCTACCATCTGAATGTCTCAACAGAAATCGAGACTCATCAGACCAGGCAACATTTTTCCAGTCTTCAACTGTCCAATTTTGGTGAGCTCTTGCAAATTGTAGCCTCTTTTTCCTATTTATAGTGGAGATGAGTGGTACCCGGTGGGGCCTTCTGCTGTTGTAGCCCATCCGCCTCAAAGTTGTGCGTGTTGTGGCTTCACAAATGCTTTGCTGCCTGCCTCAGTTGTAACGAGTGATTATTTCAGTCTAAGTTGCTCTTCTATCAGCTTGAATCAGTTGGCCCATTCTCCTCTGACCTCTAGCATCAACAAGGCATTTTTGCCCACAGGACTGCCGCATACTGGATGTTTTACCATTTTCACACCATTCTTCGTAAACACTAGAAATGGTTGTGCATGAAAATCCCAATAACTGAGCAGATTGTGAAATACTCAGACCGGCCTGTCTGGCACCAACAACCATGCCACGCTCAAAATTGCTTAAATCACCTTTTTTCCCCATTGTGACATTCAGGAGATTGTCTTGACCAGAACCACACCC
>NW_022605591.1:1266808-1270114 GCF_008692095.1 Etheostoma spectabile | reverse complement strand
TGAAGCAACTGCCATGTGATTGGTTGATTAGATCATTGTATTAATGAGAAACTCAACAGGTGTTCCTAATAATCCTTTAGGTGATTGTGTATGTATATTTATTCCACATTGCTAAAACTAAGCTCTCAGGGTTAAAAAGCTAGAGGCCACTACTGCTTTAAATATTTCTTGTGGGAATAAAGCAGCGCAAATTAAATAAAAATGCTTTTCTAAAAGAGACCTAACAATTAGGACGCTCAGTCAGATTAAGATGCTTTGATTTTTGGTTTGGTTTCACTCTCCTAGGAAATAACCTGACCTATGAAAAAATGCCTCCTCAAAGAAAGAAAACTACAAAGAGAGCAAAGGAAAGGCAAAGTCATTAAAAAGCAATTGCCAGACTTAGCAGTGTAATTAATACACCAGGCTTTAGGACGACACGAGTCACTTGCTGCAATGATGCAATGATACAGAGACCTATTATACCACCCTATTATAATTGCAAAGTTTGGTGGCTGTTTTCCAATCTGCTTATAAAGTGGGAATCAGATAACCGCGGGCTTCCTGGCTGTCCTGACAGAGGCTTGATAATGGATTGAAGAGGGGGACAGAATCAATACGGCTGTCCCCACTCTGGGCCAGGAAACCATCACTGGAGAACACACTGTAAAGTACAAGGGATGACCTAACTTGCACGGGCCTGTCAGTAACCTTAATGCTTTCAGATTCAAGCAATCTATCAATAGCCATCAGGAGCCATCACTAAAAGTGTGCAGTAATTATTCTTGTAAAATTTTACAATCCGGGGTTGTATCAGCAATCTGCACTACTTTGTAACTGGAGACCAAAGTCCTTGAATAGATTTGAGGACATTGTACATGTTCTGGCTCATTGTTCAATATTGCATTATCTCAGCATCTATTGCGAGCATGCTTCTGTTCAGAACGCAATTTCAAACATTTAAAATATTCTGGAATATGTCTTGCCTTTGAAAGGAGGGCAATAGTGTTATAGAAAGTTTTTTTTTCATATTTTCATTTAATAGGGATGACAAGTAAAATTTGCTGTATGAACTGAAAGCACAAAAATGTACAGCCACAAGGCTTACAACGTTGTAATCCAAAAAGGAAAAAGTGAGTCAGTGTTCAATAAGTAAATGTAAATGGGCTGTTCTTATATAGCGCTTTTCTAGTCTAACAACCACTCAAAGCTCTTTTACATAGTACAGGAACCATTCAACGTTCACTCACATTCATACACTGTTGCCGAGGCTTCCGTACAAGGTGCCACCTGCTCATCAGATAAACACTCACACACATTCACACACAGATGGCACAGCATCGGGGGCAACTCAGGATTCAGTGTCTTGCCCAAGGACACTTTGTCATGGGAGTACAGGGCCAGGGAATGAACCAACAATGATTGGCAGGCGACCGCTCTACCACTGAGCCACAGCCACCCATAAATGAGAGATGTGTTGCTGTTCACAAACTGTTTCTTTTAACAGCACATTTTTTAACAGGTATTACCTGATAATTAGATCTATGGGTGAAGTCCAACTATAATTTGAAAAATCATATTAGAATTAGACAATATTCAAGACAATAAAGAAAAACTATATTTTTTGGTCTGCCATCTCTGGTTGGTTGATAAATTTATTCAACCACAACAATTGTTTCCAACACTTTTGAACACAATGGGAAAAGCCCTCCAACACTGATCATAACAAGACAACTACAGGTTGCAAATGATGTATCCTTTGCTTGCCCTTTGTTTAGCTGGCAGTGATAACCCTGAAACAGCAGGAGAGCTTTCAAGGCGACAATGCGCTTGGCAGTTTGAAGGAGCATCGGGGGACAGGCGCAGATGCAGCAACTCTTCAAAGAGTAACCTTCAACCCTCTTTTAACCCAACCTCTCTCTCAAGAGTCCTCGAGGCAAACATAAAAGCAGCAAGACGGGACACATCAAGGAAAACAATGACTATGCTTTGGCTCTGAAGGATTTGGTTATGCTTTGGGATTTTTGATGCTGAAGCTGAAGGAATCGGATTGTAGTGCTGTTAGAAAAAGAGGAAGATTTGGGTTTTGTGTTACCATTTGGTGTAGTATTGGACAATTTATGCAATGAACATTTTAGAGAAAGTTTTAATTTAAAAATTAAATTCACATTCAAACAAGCAATGGCTGTTTTTAAGAATACTAGTGCAGTGTCCGTTGAAAATGGACCTGTTTGGAACGGGCTGATTGCGTGGCCTGTGGCACTGCTGCTTGTAGAATTCTTCAAAACCAAATTGTTCCCCAAAATGATTTGAAGGAGGACCCCTTCATATGCAACTCCACTGTATAGCCTACTGACTTACTGATTTACCTGAGAGAGAAGGTTGCAGATTCAGAATGTAATCACAAAATATCACAAGGAAAATGTGGAGTTACCAGATATTAGCCTCATGGACCCATGGCAGTGCGCTACCCACCCGGCCCATTATGAGAACTAATCAACACATACAGTGACTGCGTTAATCAACTACCAGAACCTGTGTGTGTGTTTATGTGTCTGTGTGAAGAAAGAGAGAGAGAGTGAGAGACACGGTGTTGTCACGGGTCGTATGTTTGTTAACAAATTTAACATTCAGCAAAGGTGTAAATTTAGTGGCTTGACAGTTAACCTTGAAGTAAGGGATTTGATTGCGGGGGTATTTTGGGGACGGTTATTAGTTAGCAGTAGACTTAATGAACCCGACCCAGGGTGAGTCTGATGAAAACTGCTGTGTCTGCCCGGTTCAGTACTGAGATTTTCTTGCATTGTACAGCGCTGTGAAGGAATAATCTCCGAGAGTATGATGTGTTCTGACTCTTGTTAGTAGTGGTGAATGTCGACTACAGCTCAAAGCAACTTATTACAATAAACTGGGCTTCTGGCTTTTTAAAAATATTTTGTGTTGGCAAATGGCTTTTTATTAAGTTTCCTCTTAGCTGAAAAAATACACGCCAAAGTGCAACGCCTTTTTGGCCAACCTTATTCCACACAACAGTCGTGATGTTCCTTTCAACTATCTGCTCGTGCTCCAAGAAAGTAAAGAAAAGTAAGTTTGGTGAACTGAAGTTGGAGGTCAACCTCGTAACGATCGTGCGATGTGACTATCGCGCATGCGCACATCGCAATGTCGATGCTAAAACACTATCGTTCAGCCCTACCCCCCGCTGTTGTAAAGCGTTCTGCATGCGGTGTGAAGGTTACCTTCTCATCAAACACACCCCCAGGGTCTGGCATAGGGTGACCAGACGTCCCCGGTTTCCGGGGACAGTCCCCGATTTTAGCGACCTGT
>NW_022605591.1:1259307-1266783 GCF_008692095.1 Etheostoma spectabile | reverse complement strand
GTTCCTCTTTTCTTTTCCGGCAAGTTCACCAAACCACACCTGCTCCCCATTAAGCTCAGGTTTTTCATTGTCTTGAGCTCGTTAAGTCTGAGTAAAAAAAGGGGGAGGGCTCTCATCTTGTCAAAGGTGTGTGGTAAAATCCACTACAACAGTTCATCAGCAAGAAAAACCATATAACAAAACTCAAGCATGCAGCTACGGATAAAAACATGCAAAACCGAAAATAGTAAAACACATGCCATTAGTAACAAACACTATCACGCGGACACAATCCAGTTAGTGATAAAAACTATATAGATATATAGGTACCCACTTTAGAATTTTTTACACACAACCTAGCTTGAAAATCAACAGTTTTCTCAATTACTTATAATTAAAAGTACAGGTATGTGTTTTTAATTGAAGTTTTACCCAGGATTTACCATTCACTAAACCATTCCCCAAACAGCCTTTTCAAAAACACAAAGCAAAATTTAAGGAACTTATTTTTAAGGAGCATTGTTTTTTCCTGCTCGAGTTCAAATCATGAGCATGTCCAGCTAACTGAACAGAGCCAAACTCTTTAACAGATATAACTTACCTTTGTAAGTACAATGGCAAGTCCTCATCTGAAAAGCCCCATTTCTTTTACATTTAAAGTGAAAGTGCATTGTAAAATAGTGCAAAAGTTGTAACTAAGCGCCAAAAGAGTTGCAACTGCAGTAAGATACTGTTTCTTTCTTGCCACATTAACTGGTGAGGATGTTGCCTTTTGTCATCAGGTGTATATGTGAGATGTTGTTTTATTGTGTTATAGCAGTATAAATAAAGATAAATTGGAAACATTTTTACCAACTCATGGAGCTAGTGTTAGCTTAATTAGTTGGCATAAAAGACATACAAACATATATCTTACTAAGAATTATAATGGTAAATCTGCCACATTATAAACTGCGTATGGGGAGGGGCCCTGGCTGGGTGTCAACAGACAGGCTTTAGTCATTTAATGTGAACAATTTAACAATTAATTTGTGAGGACAATTTAACAGCTTTGGAATCCATGAATAACTTTGATTCAGTTGTTGCTATGAAGTTGTATGTTTAGACATTTTTGGGTTGTGTCTTTAATCATTGCCCACAGAGTGAAAGAGTTGCAGACATACTGTATATTCATCAGTTGAAAAGATCTTAACGGTACTTTTTTAGTGTGTCTCCCTGCAATTAAAGCTCTTTTATATTAGGTCCGAGGGTATCTTCGGCACTGTAGATCCACTATAAAGATGAAGACACACTTAGAGTGCACTGGGCTGTTGCTCAGCCCACAGCATCCCAGTAGATAACACTCCAGATTAATATTAATGCATTTATAGATTGTTAGGGGATGACTGTGCTGGCCTGAATTACTCTGCTTCACACTTCAGAGCAGAGGTTTTTTAGCAGTTTAAAAGCGTTCGGTGTCGACCCAAAAACAAAGATTTGCGATTTCAGAAGGATGGTTAGGGACTCTTCCCTCAAAGTCCAAGATGTTTTTACGTCTCCTGAAAGAAACAATTTTCTTTATTTTCTTGACGATTCAATTAACTGTGTTTTTGCATAAAAATCTAACTTACCACACTTGTGCAAAACCATTCTATATCACATCCATTAGTACATAACCTTCTTAGATACATTTCTAAAAAAGTATATAATAATATAAAATAATTCTAAATATTTTAGATTTAATGTATTCCAACCAAGAACCAACAGAATGCCAGTGAGGTTTTTAAATGTTACTGACATGTACAACACATGCTGTAATCTTCAAGCAACAATCAAATTAACCTCTAACCTCTCTTAACAGCCTGTAGGGAGAGAGATTCATTTTTCTGAGAAGAACAAGACACTTTCCATAAAATAATTGAAATCTGGGGCGAGGGGGGGGTGGTCAGTGTCATACAATGACATCATTCTTTCACTGTGGGCAGGACCAGAGGGAATGCAAACAAGGCCCACGGCTTTATAGTGGCACTTATCAGTTCATTGACGCTGTGAGCGCTCAGCAATGCCACACATCACTGACCGTCTGAACATCTGTGCAAATAATGTTTGATGCTGCGTGAAAATGAAATAATGAATCAGTGCCATCCCTCTGATGTCTGCACAACTCTATCTGTTCTCTCACAGTACCTGCTTGCTTAAATCACTTCAGCAGCCGAGAAAAAAATGCATGTGAGGGCGGACGTACTCCCCATCTACATTCGTGAAAGGCATCAGAGTCGCTGCACAAATTGAATTCCACTTGCAACAATAGCTCATCTTGATAAAAATAAATACTTCAGAAAGTTAATGTGAAAATC
Organism: Etheostoma spectabile; assembly: GCF_008692095.1. NCBI lineage: Eukaryota > Metazoa > Chordata > Actinopteri > Perciformes > Percidae > Etheostoma > Etheostoma spectabile. Next base: position 1,264,468 of record NW_022605591.1, on the reverse strand, counting down.
TTTGACTCAGTTCCTGCCGCATGGTCCTTTGCAGCAGCCTTGATTAGATTAAGATTGCTGTTGCATCACTAAACATTTACCAGTATTAATTGGGTTAAAGGTTACTTAATTGATTTGAAGAGCCCAACAAATATACATTTAGAGTCAAAGGAGAAAACATCACCAGTGAAAAAGTACCAAACCCAAACCCATCCAATACCATGAACAGACAGTTCCACTCAATGCGTTCAAAGGCCTTCGCCCATCATTTTGTAATCACAGCATAAGACACTAATAGGTGGCAGGATCCAAGTCCAAGGGATCTTGTCTTTTTTCATTAACTGATATTGTTGCCTGAGTCATGGTTGTGGGTAGTTTTCCCTGTCAGATAATTTCCTTGAACAGAGGTTCAGAGTAGGTACCAATTTGTGTGAAATAACTGGTCCTGGTGCTCTCCCACTCCGCATAGAACTCATTGCCTGTGAAATTTCACATTTGTTATAGGGGCATCAAGGAAGGCTTGGTCTTCTGTACTAATTTTTGTTAATTCCAAGCCATCTGAAGGTTCGGATTTGGCTACTCACAGAGGTTTGCGATGTGTAAAGTTCCTCATATTTGCCTTAAATCGGTCATTTCACAATCTAGGGTGTTGGAGGTAGAGTCTGAGGAAACACGGATTTCAGGAATTGCCCTACTTTGCTGCTGCCTGTCTAAATTGTGACACAGTAATTTTTCCTGTCTTTTCACCGTGTTCATAATATGATTGCTTTTTCTTAAGAAGCAACCGTTCGGTCTGTTTCATGGAAAGGTCATTAAATTCTGTTTGCAACAATAGCCGTTCTTCTTGGAGATCAGGAGTGAAATTGTGAGCTAATTTGTCGTTAATGTCCGTATCTTCTGGATTAGTTCCATAAAACACTTGGTTGGTTCTTTTTTTTTTTTTACATCTACATGAAGTGATCTTCCTCGGAGGTAGGCTTTGATGACTCCATATATAGAGTATGACATTCCATGGGTGCTGTTGATCACTAGGTAAGGTCATTTGGTCAGAAATTAGTTTATGAAATTACCTATGAGTTAAAAGTGGGTCAAGTTGCCATGAGCGCGGAGGCATGGTATTGGGAATGAAATGTCTAATTGGACGACTGTGGTCGGAGATTACAGTGGCGTGATACTGGCAGTTAGTTACCAAAGAGAGTCCTGTGAAAAATCCATTTTCGAAGTTTACCAATGAGACTAGAGAAGAACTGAGTGTGTCCCAGTTGGGCCATAGAGGTTGACCGGTGCAACTCATTATTTATTTATATATCTATATCTATACTCTATATCATATCATATCTATATATATATATATATATATATATATATACACATACAGTGTATACATAACTTCCCTGTCACAATGACAAACCGGACATTATTTCGGTTTACCCTGCCTGACACAATGGAACACCTTTCCTTATTAGTATTGCTGTCCCCCCAGACCTATCTCCTAGTTGAGTGGAATAGCTGATTTACCAGCCTTTCTTTAGTTTATTGTGCTCAGTAGCCGGCGAGTGGGTCTCTTGAAGAAACATACCTGACCCAGTGATTTAGGTGTGTGAACCCTGCTGCGTTTAATAGAATGTTTTATCCCTTTATATTCAACTCATGATTCTGATTACCAAGGCTGTGGTATTAGCCATTATCTTGATGTATTGTTAACCTATATCGTTCCCTTACCAGATGTGAAATTTTTAGGTGAGATACAAGCCCTACCATGGACAGAAAAAACTGAGCGGAGTGTACAAACAGTTTGATTTCTTTCCAACAGCACTGTACACATTTAACAAAAGCAAACCTTGTTCTTGTTGCACCATTCTCTCTAGTAGATGTTGGCTATTTCACTGGGAGTACCCACTGCCCTCATAGTCAGGGGGTCACTAGAGTCAGTAGGATTCATCCTCTGAAAGCATGAATGCTTAAAAAAAAGTAATTTCATTATTCCAATAGTTTCATCTATGATTTTCATTCTGGACCAAAGTGGTTGGCTGTATTTAAGTAATCTAATAGTTCTCTCCATGTAAGCTTACTAGCAATGAACTGTTGTCACATGAGTGTTTTGTGTGGATATTTGTCATCATGTTTCATTTTTAGTGAAAATTAAGTGAAGTTATTGTGTTAGTGTTTACAGTCTGTTCCACTCGTGTTGGTGATTGCATGATCTGTTTGATATTGACAGTTCGACATTTTAGATAATTACTACTGCAGAAAAAGAAAAGGACCTTAGTTTATACTGATTTGAGAATGTTCTTCTTTTTTTTAAATTGGCTCCTGCTTTGTTTCATAGTAAGATGTAAGAAAGGGAATCATTCTTTTCTAACTCCATCTGTCATGAAAGCTCCTTGATAACAAATTTTCCACATGCCTCAGGCCTGATAGAGAGACACACTCAGTTGAGTATTAGTTGATTAGGCCTGTTATGAATCATAAGGCACTGATCATTTAATCTTCTCTGAATTTAATTGAAACCAAACATCACAATGATGAGGCTCAAAGGTTTTAAGAATAAATCCTCTATACATTATCTTCATATCATCATTGAGTCCCTGTCTCTGCTTGAATAGCCTGTGTACATGTAATTGTGTGTTGAAGCCCTTTATGTGGGCAGAAATGCCATAATTGTGAATTTGTGCCCTTTGTGACTCAACCAAGTTTCTTTAAAGCCTCAGAGCATTTTCTAGGCGCCCTAAAGGCAGAGTCCTTAATTGAAAGAGATAAGAGAACAAGGATAGTAGGGAGTGCATAAGAGGTTAGAGTACTCGCTCTCCTTCAGCCAATGCGGTATAAATGTCAGCCATTGAAGGCCAGGCTCAGAAATAAAGATACTGTTGACTCCCGGAAATATCAGCTAACATGACTAAATGGTTATTGACTTTGACTTTCTACTAAAAATGAAGGGTTTGTTAAATTTTCAACCTTAGTATAGATGAATTACTTTGATCAACTTTCTCTGTTGATTTCACTTCACTGCCCCAGTTCCCTTAAAGTTTTACTTTTTTGGGGAGAAATGGGAGCTTATCTAACTTTTCACACAAGTCGGTTCATGTGCTCCCAGGAACAGTATATTGTGGAGGATGGCTGTTTTTTTTCGAACAAGGATGCAAATAAAACAAGTAAATAATTTCAAATTACAATTTAATTACATGTCTTGCAAGCATGAGCACTTAGAGCTGTGTCTGCTCATGTGAAGAAGATTAAGTCCCCTTACTTTCCTCCTATATTTCATGGTGCTGACAACTGTGCTACTTTAAAGTTGTGATTCCTAGTTGTTTTAGATTTGGCTACACTGCAGTGCAGTTGAAGGCTGGGTTATGTAGAAAAATAACTAGTTCATACAACGAGGAACATGCTAAGTTGAAGACTATGGCTGTTGTCTCAATCGCGCACTTCCCTTAGTGCACTACAGAAGTACACTTCGTGCACTACGTACTGTCTTGCATTGCGTACATTTTTCAGAGGAGTGTTGTCTCAAATCGCGCACTACCATGTGCACTTACCGGAAATGACGATCAGATTTAATCCCTTCTTCTTCTGTCAATTAGGAATTTCACCTCAGGAGAGCATCCAGTCGGCTATTGTGTTTCGCGAAAAATTATTCCTGCTTTGTTTTGATCGTTTAACAAAATAAATGTATATATTTGCTCTGTGTCACGCCAGGATGACGATTGCGACCCGCCGTTTGTCACCCCCCCCATTAGCTTCAGACAGTACACACAACTGTATCGTAATATCGTTCTTGTTACTGCACTCTAATTCAATTATACCTATTCTTTGCAGTCCACTCTTTATGTATATACTTATGTTTTGCTCTAAAAATCAGTAAAGTAAATATTTATTCATTACGTTACTGTTCATTTAATGCTCAGCGGTTTCATGAGGACATCCTTGTGGCCCATAGATAGACTGTTGTTATGAAGCATTACCCCTTACAACTTACCTAATGACAAACCATCATTACACTCTTATTATAGTTGTATTTTTGTTCTAAATGTCTTCATACAGTGACAATACATAGTGAAGCAAAGGTAACAGAATTGACATTTAAAGACCCTTCCTTTATAATCTATATGCTTGCTACAGTAAGGTGACCAGATTTCTCAGACAAAATCCGGGGACATTTTCAGCTCCAAGCGTATTTACCTCCAAAATATGTTTTTACTTTGTAAACAGGGACACTAGACCTAGAGGCTTTTCTCATTAGGGCTGGAGCTCCCCCCCCCAAGGTCTGATCCCAGATCCACCCCTGCTTCCTACTCCACTACACCTCAGAGGGATGTTTCAAGATAGAAGTCCTAATATTTCAAGTAAAAAATCCTAATACTTCAAATAAAAGCCCTATATTTCAAGCTAGAAAGTCCTAATATTTCGATAGAAAGTCCTTATAGTCCTAATATTTCAAGATGAAAAGTCTTATATTCGAGATAGAAATCTCAATATTTCAATGTTGTAATGTTTACTGAACTACATTTATCTGACAGCTTTTGCTTTATTGCTCAAGGCTTGTTTCTGCAGCGCTCGTTGAGAATCAGATACAATAAAACTACTGAGGACATATTTTCCTTTGACAGTGATGCAGTATTAACGAGATCGCTCCAGTCGGCAGAAACAAGCTACAGTAGTAGTTAATAGGATAATTGTCCAGCTTGTATTTACTTAATAAAGTTCTTGTTTTGCTGCTGACAGACTCAGATTATATTCTAAGTGTCTGACAACATTGTAAAGGATTTTTAAGGAGGTCGACCTTCTGTTAAAGATTAAGATCCTTTTAAAAACATAAAAGTCCGCGAAATTGCGTTCACTAAACCCCCAGACACCAGTGATTTTAGCATTGTAAAACACGGCTTCTAAAACCTCTCTGAGCACCGCTGGCTCTGGCTGTCTTGAGCCTGCGGTGTAGGGTGTGCGACTTTCGGCTCCATTTGGTCAGTATTTTCTTTCTTTCATTCCAATTTCGGGTCTGTCAGTCACAGTGAAAACCGGGGACATTTCCGGGGACAGATCCAGCCGGGGACATTTTCACTGTGACTGACAGACCCGAAATTGGAATGAAAGAAAGAAAATACTGACCAAATGGAGCCGAAAGTCGCACACCCTACACACGCAGGCTCAAGACAGCCAGAGCCAGCGGTGCTCAGAGAGG
>NW_022605591.1:1259226-1259297 GCF_008692095.1 Etheostoma spectabile | reverse complement strand
CGTGTTTTACAATGCTAAAATCACTGGTGTCTGGTGGGTTTAGTGAACGCAATTTCGCGGACTTTTATGTT
>NW_022605591.1:1258552-1259216 GCF_008692095.1 Etheostoma spectabile | reverse complement strand
TCTTAATCTTTAACAGAAAGGTCGACCTCCTTAAAAATCCTTTTCACAATGTTGTCAGACACTTAGAATATTAATCTGAGTCTGTCAGCAGCAAAACAAGAACTTTTATTAACGTAAATACAAGCTGGACAATTATCCTATTAACTTACACTGTAGCTTGTTTCTGCCGACTGGAGCGATCTCGTTTAATACTGCATCACTGTCAAAGGAAAATATGTCCTCAGTAGTTTTTATTGTATCTGATTCTCAACGAGCTGCTGCAGAAACAAGCCTTGAGCAATAAAGCAAAAGCTGTCAGATAAATGTAGTTCAGTAAACATTACAACATTATGAAATATTGAGACTTTCTATCTCGAAATATTAAGACTTTCTATCTTGAAATATTAGGACTATAAGGACTTTCTATCTTGAAATATTAGGACTTTCTAGCTTGAAATATTAGGGCTTTTTATCTTGAAGTATTAGGATTTTTTATCTTGAAATATTAGGACATTCTATCTTGAAACATTCCCCTCTGAGGTGTAGTGGAGTAGGAAGCAGGGGTGGATCTGGGATCAGACCTTTGGGGGGGGGAGCTCAGCCCCTAATGAGAACAGCTCTAGGTCTAGTGTCCCTGTTTACAAAAGTAAAAACATTACTTGTTTTGGAGGTAAATACGCTTTGG
>NW_022605591.1:1258000-1258542 GCF_008692095.1 Etheostoma spectabile | reverse complement strand
TGAAAATGTCCCCGGATTTTGTCTGAGAAATCTGGTCACCTTACTGTAGCAAGCATATAATGATTATAAAGGAATGGGTCTATTTAAATGTCAATTCTGTTACCTTTGCTTTCACTATTGTATTGTCACTGTATGAAGACCATTTAGAACAAAAATACAACTTATATAAAAGATGTAATGATGGTTTGTCTATTAGGTAAGTTGTAAGGGGTAATGCTTCATAACAACAGTCTTATCTATGGGCCACAAGGATGTCCTCATGAAACCGCTGAGCATTAAAATGAACAGTAACGTAATGAATAAATATTTACTTTACTGATTTTTAGAGCAGAAACATAAGTATATACATAAAAGAGTGGACTGCAAAGAATAGGTATAATTAATGAATTAAGAGTGCAGTAACAAGAACGAATATTACGATACAGTTGTGTGTACTGTCTGAAGCTAATGGGGGGGGGTGACATAACGGCGGCGTCGCAATCGTCATCCTGGCGTGACACAGAGCAAATATATCACATTTATTTTTGTTAAACGATCAAAAA
>NW_022605591.1:1251887-1257990 GCF_008692095.1 Etheostoma spectabile | reverse complement strand
ATAATTTTTCGCGAAACACAATAGCCGACTGGAATGCTCTCCTGAGGTGAAATTCCTAATTGTACAGAAGAAGAAGGGATTAAATCTGATCGTCATTTCCGGTAAGTGCACATGGTAGTGCGCGATTTGAGACAACACTCCTCTGTAAAAATGTACGCACTATGCAAGACAGTACGTAGTGCACGAAGTGTACTTCTGTAAGTGCACTAAGGGAAGTGCGCGATTTGAGACACAGCCATAGTCTTTCAACTTAGCATGTTTCCTCGTTGTATGAACTAGTTATTTTTCTACCATAACCCAGCCCTTCAACTGCACTGCAGTGTAGCCAAATCTAAAACACTAAGGAATCACAACTTTAAAGTAGCACAGTTGTCAGCACCATGAAATATAGGAGGAAACGTAAGGGGACTTAATCTTCTTCACATGAGCAGACACAGCTCTAAGTGCTCATGCTGGCAAGACATGTAATTAAATATGTAATTTGAAATTATTTACTTGTTTTATTTGCATCCTTGTTCGAAAAAACAGCTCATCCTCCACAATATACTGTTCCTGGGAGCACATGAACCGACTTGTGTGAAAAGTTAGATAAAATGCTCCCATTTCTCCCCAAAAAAGTAATAACTTTAAGGGAACTGGGGCAGTGAAGTGAAATCAACAGAGAAAGTTGATCCAAAGTAATTCATCTATACTAAGGTTGAAAATATTTTAACAAACCCTTCATTTTTTAGTAGAAAGTCAAAGTCAATAACCATTTAGTCATGTTTAGCTGATATTTCCGGGAGTCAACAGCTATCTTTATTTCTGAGCCTGGCCTTTCAATGGCTTGACATTTATACCGCATTTGGCTGAAGGAGAGCGAGTACTCTAACCTCTTATGCACTCCCTACCTATCCCTTGTTCTCCTTATCTCTTTCAATTAAGGACTCTGCCTTTAGGGCAGCCTAGAAAATGCTCTGAGGCTTTAAAGAAACTTGGTTGAGTCACAAAGGGCACAAATTCACAATTCATGGCATTTCTGCCCACATTAAAGGGCTTCAACACACAATTACATGTACACATGGCTATTCAAGCAGAGACAGGGACTCAAATGATGATATGAAGATAATGTATAGAGGATTTATTCTTAAAACCTTTGAGCCTCATCATTGTGATGTTTGGTTTCAATTAAATTCAGAGAAGATTAAATGATTCAATGTGCCTTATGATTCATAACAGGCCTAATCAACTAATACTCAACTGAGTGTGTCTCTCTTATCAGGCCTGAGGCATGTGGAATACATTTGTTATCAAGGAGCTTTCATGACAAGATGGAGTTAGAAAAGAAATGATTCCCTTTCTTACATCTTACTATGAAACAAAGCCAGGAGCCAATTTAAAAAAAAGAAGAACATTCTCAAATCCAGCCTTATAAACTAAGGTCCTTTTCTTTTTCTGCAGTATGTAATTATCTAAAATGTCGAACTGTCAATATCAAACAGATCATGCACTTCACCAACACGAGTGGAACAGACTGTAAACACTAACACAATTAACTTCACTTAATTTTCACTAAAAATGAACACATGATGACAAATATCCACACAAAACACTCATGTGACAACAGTTCAATTTGCTAGTAAGCTTTTACATGGAGAGAACTATTAGATTACTTAAATACAGCCAACCACTTTGGTCCAGACTGAAAAATCATATGATAGAAACTATTGGACTAATTGAAATTACTTTTTTTTAAGCATTCATGCTTTCCAGAGGATGAATCCTACTGACTCTAGTGACCCCCTGACTATGAGGTCAGTGGTACTCCCAGTGAAATAGCTCAACATCTACTAGAGAGAATGGTGCAACAAGAACCAAGGTTTTGCTTTTGTTTAAATGTGTACAGTGCTGTTGGAAAGAAATCAAACTTGTTTGTACACTCCGCTCAGTTTTTTCTGTCATGGTAGGGTCTTGTATCTCACCTAAAATTTCACATCTGGTAAGGGAACGATATAGGTTAACAATACATCAAGATAATGGCTAATACCACAGCCTTTGGTTCAATCAGATTCATGAGTTGGAATATTAAAGGGATACAACATTCTATTAAACGCAGCAGGGTTTTCACACACCTAAATTCACTGGGTTCAGGTATGTTTCTTCAAGAGACCCACTTCCGGGCTACTGAGCACAATAAACTAAAGAAAGGCTGGATTAATCAGCTATTCCACTCCAACTATGGAGATAGGTCTGGGGGGACAGCAATACTAATAAGGAAAGGTGTTCCATTTGTGTCAGGCAGTGTAATACCAGATAATAATGTCCGGTTTGTCATTGTGACAGGGAAGTTATGTATACACTGTATGTGTATATATAGTATCGATATATATATATATATATATATAGATATAGATATAGATATAGATATAGATATAGATATATAAATAAATAATTGAGTTGCACCGGTCAACCTCTATGGCCCTAACTGGGACAACCCTCAGTTCTTCTCTAGTCTCATTGGTAAACTTCGAAAATGGATTTTTCACAGGACCATCTCTTTGGTAACTAACTGCCAGTATCACGCCACTGTAATCTCCGACCACAGTCCTGTCCAATTAGACATTTCATTCCCAATACCATGCCTCAGCGCTCATGGCAACTTGACCCACTTTTATTAACTCATAGGTAATTTCATAAACTAATTTCTGACCAAATTGACCTTTACCTAGTGATCAACAGCACCCATGGAATGTCATACTCTACTATATGGGAGTCACTCAAAGCCTACCTCAGAGGACAGATCACTTCATATGTAGATGTAAAAAAAAAAAAAGAACCAACCAAGTGTTTTATGGAACTAATCCAGAAGATATCGGACATTAACGACAAATTAGCTCACAATTTCACTCCTGATCTCCAAGAAGAACGGCTATTGTTGCAAACAGAATTTAATGACCTTTCCATGAAACAGACAGAACGGTTGCTACTTAAGACAAAGCAATCATATTATGAACACGGTGAAAAGACAGGAAAATTACTGTGTCATCAATTTAGACAGGCAGCAGCAAGTAGGGCAATTCCTGAAATCCGTGTTTCCTCAGACTCTACCTCCACACATCCCTAGATTGTGAAAATGACCGATTTAAGGCAAAATATGAGGAACTTTACACATCGCAAACCTCTGTGAGCGTAGCCAAAATCCGAACCTTCTAGATGGCTTGGAATTACCAAAAATTAGTACAGAAGACCAAGCCTTCCTTGATGCCCCTATAACAAATGTAGAAATTTCACAGGCAATGAGTTCTATGCGGAGTGGGAGAGCACCAGGACCAGTTATTTTCACACAAATTGGTACCTACTCTGAACTCTCTGTTCAAGGAAATTATCTCGACAGGGAAACTACCCACAACCATGACTCAGGCAACAATATCAGTCCTAATGAAAAAAGACAAAGATCCCTTGGACTGTGGATCCTGCCACCCTATTAGTGTCTTATGCTGTGATTACAAAATGATGCGGCGAAGGCCTTTGACCGCATTGAGTGGAACTGTCTGTTCATGGTATTGGATGGGTTTGGGTTTGGTACTTTGTTCACTGGTGATGTTTCTCATCCTTTGACTCATAAATGTATTTATTTGTTGGGCTCTTCAAATCAATTAAGTAACCTTTAACCCAATTAATACTGGTAAATGTTTAGTGATGCAACAGCAATCTTAATCTAATCAAGGCTGCTGCAAAGGACCATGCGTCAGGCAACTGAGTCAAAGATCTTTTCACATTAACTTTCTGAAGTATTTATTTTTATCAAGATGAGCTATTGTTGCAAGTGGAATTCAATTTGTGCAGCGACTCTGATGCCTTTCACGAATGTAGATGGGGAGTACGTCCGCCCTCACATGCATTTTTTTCTCGGCTTGCTGAAGTGATTCAAGCAAGCAGCGTACTGTGAGAGAACAGATAGAGTTGTGCAGACATCAGAGGGATGGCACTGATTCATTATTTCATTTTCACGCAGCATCAAACATTATTTGCACAGATGTTCAGACGGTCCAGTGATGTGTGGCATTGCTGAGCCGCTCACAGCTCAATGAACTGATAAGTGCCACTATAAAGCCGTGGGCCTTGTTTGCATTACCCTCTGGTCCTGCCCACAGTGAAAGAATGATGTCATTGTATGACACTGACCACTCCCCCCCTCGCCCCAGATCTTCAATTATTTTATGGAAAGTGTCTTGTTTCTTCTCAGAAAAATGAATCTCTCTCCCTACAGGCTGTTAAGAAGAGTTAGAGTGTAATTTGATTGTTGCTTGAAGATTACAGCAATGTTGTAACATGTCAGTAACATTTAAAAACCTCACTGGCATTTCTGTATGGTTCTTTGGTTGGAATACATTAAATCTAAATATATTTAGAATTATTATTATTATTATTATTATACTTTTTTAGAAATGTATCTAAGAAGGTTATGTACTTAATGGATGTGATATAGAATGGTTTTGCACAAGTGTGGTAAGTTAGATTTTTATGCAAAAACACAGTTAATTGAATCGTCAAGAAAATAAAGAAAATTGTTTCTTTCAGGAGACGTAAAAAATCTTGGACTTTGAGGGAAGAGTCCCTAACCATCCTTCTGAAATCGCAATACTTTGTTTTTGGGTCGACACAGAACGACTTTTAAACTGCTAAAAAAACCTCATGCTCTGAAGTGTGAAGCAGAGTAATTCAGGCCAGCACAGTCATCCCCTTAACATCTATAAATGCATTAATATTAATCTGGATGTGTTATCTACTGTGATGCTGTGGGCTGAGCAACAGCCCAGTGCACTCTAAGTGTGTCTTCATCTTTATAGTGGATCTACAGTGCCAGAATATACCCTCGGACCTAATATATTAAAAGAGCTTTAATTGCAGGGAGACACACTTAAAAATGTACCGTTAAGATCTTTTCAACTGATGAATATACAGTATGTCTGCAACTCTTTCACTCTGTGGGCAATGATTAAAGACACAAACCCAAAAATGTCTTAATACATACACTATATTGCAGCAACAACTGAATCAAAGTTATTCATGTATTCCAAAGCTGTTAAATTGTCCTCACAAATTAAATTGTTAAATTGTCCTCACATTAAATGACTAAAGCCTGTCTGTTGCTACACAGCAAGGGCCCTCTCTTCCCATACGCAGTTTATAATGTTGGCAGATTTACCATTATAATTCTTAGTAAGATATATGTTTGTATGTCTTTTATGCCAACTAATTAAGCTAACACTAGCTCCATGAGTTGGTTAAAAATGTTTCCAATTTACTCTTTATTATTACTAGCTATAACACCATAAACAACATCTCACATATACACCTGATGACAAAAAGGCAACATCCTCACCAGTTACATGTGGCAAGAAAGAAAACAGTATCTTCTACTGCAGTTGCAACTCTTTTTGGCTGCTTAGTTACATACTTGTTTGCACTTATTTTTACAATGCACTTTCACTTTAAATGTTAAAAGAAATGGGGCTTTTCAGATGAGGACTTGCCATTGTACTTAACAAAGGTAACGTTATATCTGTAAAGAGTTTGGCTCTGTTCAGTTAGCTGGACATGCTCATGATTTGAAACTCAGAGCAGGAAAAAACAATGCTCCTTAAAAAATAAGTTCCTTACAATTTTGCTCTTGTGTTTTTGAAAAGGCTGTTTGGGGAATGGTTTAGTGAATGGTAAATCCTGGGTAAAACTTACATTAAAACACATACCTGTACTTTTAATTATAATTAATTGAGAAAACTGTTGATTTTCAAGCTAGGTTGTGTGTAAATAAATGTCTAAAGTGGGTACCTATATATCTATATAGTTTTTATCACTAACTGGATTGTGTCTCGCTGTGATAGTGTTTGTTACTAATGGCATGTGTTTTTACTATTTTCGGTTTGCATGTTTTTATCCTGTAGCTGCATGCTTGAGTTTTGTTATTATGGTTTTTCTTGTTGCATGAACTGTTGTAGTGGATTTTACCACACCACCTTTGACAAGATGAGAGCTCCTCCCCCTTTTTTTACTCAGACTTAACGAGCTCAAGACAAGTGAAAACACCTGAGCTTAATGGGGAGCAGGTGTGTTTGGTGAA
>NW_022605591.1:1251721-1251877 GCF_008692095.1 Etheostoma spectabile | reverse complement strand
AAAAGGAAAAGAGGAACGCAACAGGAAAAACGTGGGACAGCAGAGCAGAGCAGAGCAGAGCAGAGTCCAACGGACGTGAGGGACAGTGGAAGCTGAGACGAGCAGACGGGCTGGAGAAGTACCAGTGGGACAAGCCGTCAGAAGTGCGGGTGAACA
>NW_022605591.1:1245457-1251711 GCF_008692095.1 Etheostoma spectabile | reverse complement strand
GACCGGACTACGTCCTGAGAGCCCGAAGCAACAGGGGGACTGCAGCCACCCAAACGAGGAGTTCAATGCAGAAACGTAGATAAGTGAAAGAAGGTCTTCCAGCTGTCCTCGGAGAGCGTGAGAAAGAACTGTTTTGTGTCTTGTTTGACTGAGAGCTCTTTTTTTGTTCTCCCTCAGTGTCGGCCAGGGGGAACACGCAACGCGGACAAGTGAAAGAAAGGAAGAGCTTAGGCTTCCCCGGGCGGAATTGCCCGTTCTGGAGATCAACATAACTCCGGACTGTAACAAACACTGGGGATTAGCGACAAGGACATTGCTCTCAATATTTAGCTTTTATTACTTGTTTTTTTTTTTTTTGTCAGTGGAAGAATTATTGCTGGGATATTGCTGGGTTTTAACACACACCCCAGCTTCACGGTGCGGGTGTAACCTATACATCAAATTAAAAAGAAAAATGGCAGACAACTACATGTCTGTATCCACCTGAAACCTAAACATGAAATATTAGAATGGACCTCCATCATTGCCATCACTACCACTTGTTGCTGTTTTTTCAAATCATTGATGATATTCCACAATGCACGTGAAAACCATCTGACCACACGCTGAACAGCATCTCCGTCTTTCCGCTTTGCTTCAGTCCTAGATAATCTGAGGAAGATAATATAAGATGATATTGTTTGGAACCCATTTCATGCTCAATGGATTGAAATGATGAAGCGCTCTGATACTGAAGCTGTTGGTGACATTAAAAGTCCACAGGTCCAGTCCAGGTTTGCAGTGAATTGCGAGCAAGGACTTTAAATTTTATGGTCTTGAATAATTAGATATATCTGCCTGCAGGACTGTCAAAGAGATCAAGAGTTTTATTAAGAGTTAATTACTATACTGACCTAGATCAAAATCTCATTAAGTTGTATGTCTATTTTATTCACTGCATAAAAGTGAATAAGTGCGATATTTTGATCTCTATCACTCAATCATTACCTGCCCGTCACAGTAAATTGATGGGCAGACACAGGCAGGTGATGACTGATTATAACATGTAGGGTTTAATACCAATGGGTGCATCATACAGCAACAGAATACACATCGGTGTCATTGCATAAAAAGAGATTCTTCAAGTTGAATAAAGGATCTGGAGTTTCTGATATGTTAGTTCGAAAATAACAGCATACTGTATTGTTTTATGAGCACTAATATTCCAATTTGCCATGTTTCAACAATACATGCAGTACAGTGTTTGTGAGGTTTATCAAGGGTGGCGGGTAATGTAGGATTGGAAATTATTGGTAGGCTTAATCTTAACTCCTTGCTAAAAGATATGGATAGACTGCTGTCCTTGGTATTGTTTTGTATTGTGCAAACAATTAGGCTTAAGTTAAAGTTAAATACAAAAGCCCATGTCTTCCTTGTTGTGCCTGTATTAGCCTACTGTTTGTCACTTTGACCACCTTCTCCTACTTTTGCATTCTTTTATGTTGTGTGAGTTGGCCTCAACAGGTGAGTGACCCTGCATCAGTCTGGCTTGTTGACAGACCAAACCTTTCCATTCATCTTATTTGCATATTTTAAGCACAATCCATGGCAAAAGAAAATGCACATCTGTATGAGTTTCCAAACACTGCTGTGGTTGATTAGTTAATGGCCATTATAATACTGTATTCTCTAAACAACTGTGGGATCAAGGCAGGGCAATGTTAAGGAAACATATCCTAGTTAAAAATATGTGAACCGACAATTTTTATCTACTTTAATAGGCCATAGGCTATCAGAATCTACCTCTCTCCCCCATTAGCCTACCCAAACATCAACCTCACCTATCATCTATGTGGTTTATGATGCACATTTGAGTGTGTAAACCTGCATTAAGGGACTGTTTGTTTTTAATTTAAGGGACTACCAGAGGAGTTTTGGGGTATTTAGTCAAAATAGACTTGATCCTCCCTTTGCCAATAATACAGTTTTCTATTACCCTTTAAAAGGATTGGGGAAAAAAGGGAAGACCCTCCCCAACAATTTGTTGATGCCTTCTGTTCTGGTTTGCACTTGGCAAAGATGTATAGATAGCCAAGGTTTTTTTACAACCATGACACACATGACTAACCTCTGCCTTCTCATCTTACACATCACACTCCACTCCATTTCAGTAGATTTACTCACTAATATATGGATAGGCTTCCTCAGTCATTGAATATTTTAAAGTATATAGGTAAAGCTGCCGAAGCTGAACATTATCCAAAACTCCATTTCTCAGATGAGCATCAGTTTGGGATTGTGCATGCTACCACTCCTTCCTTCTCTAATGACTTGAAAAGGCTGTTGTTTGCACAATTTCACAAATAATCATCGGGACCTAAAGGATATTTGGGTCAGGTATGGCTGCAGCCTGGAGCCCTCCCGTCTTATTCCCTACTGGCCGCAGGCTTGAACTTTTCAAAATAAAAGCTTGTGTCTGGTCCGCTGTGTTTTCATTCATTCACCGGTAAATATCATGGCGAATTTACTAATGTCAGGTAGTTGCTAACTGTTTTTTCTAACTTTTCTGTCTGCTTTCTAGTTCTGGGCAGGTAGCGTACAGTAGGTTTATCAGAGCTTTTTCACTTAAATCAGCTACAGCTGGAAACGAGAGCAGTTAGAGCAAACCAAACAGTATTGTGGAGGGCAGTAAAACCAAAACAATGAGCTGAAAGATG
Organism: Etheostoma spectabile; assembly: GCF_008692095.1. Taxonomy (NCBI): domain Eukaryota; kingdom Metazoa; phylum Chordata; class Actinopteri; order Perciformes; family Percidae; genus Etheostoma; species Etheostoma spectabile. The sequence goes on along the minus strand of NW_022605591.1, from coordinate 1,249,015 downwards.
CTAAAACACTTCTCAGAAATGATGGTAACATCATAGTCAGGTAATGTTTATCTGTGGGTTAGTCACTGAAAGAACATTTGATCCATTGCTTATTCAAAAAACGTTGATAAGTGCAGCTTTAAATTCTTTAAACTAGGCAGCAACAACAAAGAAACTATGTTACATACTATACATTCAAGAAAAAACATTTACATGTCTTTGGACAGAGGCAAGGTTATCTCAGCTTCTAATGTTTGGTAAGATGAATTTTAGGTCTTAATATTAAGTGAAATGACTTGAAGAGTGGATTTATTTCTTTTATCCTATCTTTTCAGAGATTCAAAATGAACACTTTTTATCTTCTCTGTTCCCATACTGAGCACAGCTTAAGATGGCCATGATGGCAAAGCAGAAGCGGCATGTGGTAAGTGTCCTAGGATATAAAAATAAAAAAAATCTGTGCCTGATCAATTATTTATTGAGTCTTGCCCATTATATTTCTTGGGAAAATATAAAAGTAGCTATGAAAGCAAACACTCTTTACTTTAGCATACATGTTGTGTATACTGACCATTGTTAATCCTCAAATAAGAAATTAGAATAATGTATTAATTGATTGACCTTGAAAAAGAGGAAATCTCTTTTGGCACGACAGCGAGGTCTCGCTCAGGGACACTTAAGCAGAGCAGATACTTTCTTTAAAACTTAGATGAAAAGGATTTGCAAATATAACATATTTTGAATGTTGTTTCTAATTAGGAGCATGTTATATAGATCAAATTACCGAAGAAGCTAGAGAACAAAACAAGAACACTGATGCCCAAAGAGTTCCCGAAGCACTTGCCTGTTACTGTGATACTCATACACCATGACTCACAAGACAATTTGTATCTGTTTGATTAAATTAGAAAATTCATGCATAATACACAGACAATCATGGCTGGCTTAATCTCTTTAGGCGTGTGATAAGTTGATAAAATAATTCAAAATTCTTAACCATGTTTTGATGAAGTAGAACTCAACAACACCTTATTAGTAACAACCTGGAAATCAATTTACAGGCAAACCAAGGATAAGAAAAACTAACCACTAAAATCAATGTGTTCAATGACAAAATCTATTGGTCAGCCACAACATATTTACTGTATAGATGAAGTCATGGTTACAGAGATGTACATCAAGAACAAGGACACTGGCGGCCAACAGAAGAGGACATACTAATCACTAAGACCTCACTTCTTCGCTTTACATTTTAGTATAACACAATAATATGTTATATTTAACAACGATCTACGGTGGCGTTCAGAACTACTTACTTACAAATCAATGCAATATGGATCTTCTTCAAGGTATAGGTCATTTCGCATTATTATATGACATCAATACTCACTGTATGGGATTTAAAAATTTGAGCTGAAACAATAAATCAAAAGACTGATTGACAGAAACTTAATTGGCAACCTTTCTGATCATTGATTGACCATCTCAATTATATAAATAAAAAAAGGCTTTCAGGTTTTAAACTCAAATTGGCTAGCTTTGTCTAGTTTTTCTTACATGTAGTTAAATACATATTGTGTAAATACATTTATTTAGTGTAAATAAATACTAACTAAATATCTTCATGTTTTGGACTGTTGGTCAAACAAATAAAAAACCTTGGAGATGTAGAATATATTTGTTTTGGCCTGGGAGTTGTAAAGCCTTTGCTGAGGGGAAATACCTGTCAGTTTCTATTGATTGTGAAAGAAAATCAATTTAGGATATCCTTGGGTGCACGATGGATTGGAGTGGCCGACAAGTTCTTTGAATATTAAAATGTATACAAATACTCAAAAGTTTGGGGTCAACCAAACAATTTTGTGTTTTCCTGAAAAGTCACACTTATTTACCACCATACGTATGTGAAAAATAATAGAAATAGTAGTCAAGACATGACAAGGTTAGAATAATGATTTGTATTTGAAATAATAATTTTTTTACATCAAACTTTGCTTTCGTCAAAGAATCCTCCATTTGCAGCAATTACAGCATTGCAACCTTTGGCATTCTAGCTGTTAATTTGTTGAGGTAATCTGGGAAATTGCACCCCACGCTTCCAAGAACAGCTCCCACAAGTGGATTGTTGGATGGGCACTTCTTGCGTACCATACGGTCAAGCTCTCCCACAACAGCTCATGGGTTCAGATCTGGTGACTGCGCTGGCCACTCCATTACCGATAGAATACCAGCTGCCTGCTTCTGCTCTAAATAGTTCTTGCACAATTTGGAGGTGTGTTTGGTCATTGTCCTGTTGTAGGATGAAATTGCTCCAATCAAGCGCTGTCCACTGGGTGTGGCATGGCGTTGCAAAATGGAGTGATAGCCTTCCTAATTCAGAATCCCTTTTACCCTGTACAAATCTCCCACCTTACAGCCACCAAAGCAACCCCAGACCATCATATTCCTCCACCATGCTTAACAGATGGCGTCAGGCATTCTTCCAGCATCTTTTCATTTGTTCTGTGTCTCACAAACGTTCTTCTTTGTGATCCAAACACCTCAAACTTGGATTCATCCGTCCACAACACTTTTTTCCAGTCTTCCTCTGTCCAATGTCTGTGTTCTTTTGCCCATCTTATCTTTTTCTTTTATTGGCCAGTCTCAGATATGGCTTTTTCTTTGCCACTCTGCCCTGAAGCCCAGAATCCCGCAGCCGCCCTCTCACTGTAGATGTTGACACTGGTGTTTTGCGGGTACTATTTGAAGATGCCGTTGGGGACTTCGTTTTCTCAAACTAGAGACTCTAATGACTTATCTTCTTGCTCAGTTGTGCAACGCGGCCTCCCACTTCTTTTTCTACTCTGGTTTAGAGCCTGTTTGTGCTGTCCTCTGAAGGAGTAGTACACACCGTTGTAGGAAATCTTCAATTTCTTAGCAATGTCTCGCATGGAATAGCCTTCATTTCTAAGGACAAGAATAGACTGTCGAGTTTCAGATGAAAGTTCTCTTTTTCTGGCCATTTTGAGCGTTTAATTTACCCCACATGTGATGCTCCAGAAACTCTCTGCTCAAAGGAAGGTCAGTTTTGTAGCTTCTGCAACGACCTAAACTGTTTTCAGATGTGTGAACATGATTGCACATGGGTTTTCTAATCATCAATTAGCCTCTGAGCCAATGAGCAACACATTGTACCATTAGAACACTGGAGTGATAGTTGCTGGAAATGGGCCTCTATCCACCTATGTAGATATTGCACCAAAACCAGACATTTGCAGCTAGAATAGTCATTTACCACATTAGCAATGTATAGTGTATTTCTTCAAAGTTAAGACTAGTTTAAAGTTATCTTCATTGAAAGTCTGTGCTTTTCCTTCAAAAATAAGGACATTTCAATGTGACCCCAAACTTTTGAACGATAGTGTATGTTGTAAGATTTCACTTTTGTATACTCATCCATCCATCCATCCATCCATCTGCTTATCCGGTGTCAGGTCGTGGGGGAGCAGCTCCAGCAGAGGACCCCAAACTTCCCTTTCCCAAGCTCATTAACCAGCTCCGACTGGGGGATCCCGAGGCGTTCCCAGGCCAGGTTGGAGA
>NW_022605591.1:1230120-1245447 GCF_008692095.1 Etheostoma spectabile | reverse complement strand
CCACCTAGTCCTGGGTCTTCCCCGAGGCCTCCTCCCAGCTGGACATGCCTGGAACACTTCCCTAGGGAGGCCCCCAGGAGGCATCCTTACCAGATGCCCGATTTGTATACTCAATGCTTTTGAAATTAGTGTAACATACAGTATATGAATGGGAGTATATGAAGAGGAACATGTACAGTTATATGTTTGCGGGAAAGAATATTGTTATGCTATTTGTATTTGTACTTGTGGGTTGTTTTGTCTGAAAATGTTCTGTTGTTATGTTTAATGAGGACTGCAGGAAGAGTAGCTGATGTTCTGCATCAGCCAATGGGAATCCTGATAAAATCAAATCGCATCAAATCAATTTCAGAGACTTTGTGACTGACACTGAGAGAGACAAAGCTGCAGTTGAAGGGCGCTGATAGGCTTATACTTCTCTGTGTCCGACGTCACTGCAGAGATTGTACTACTAATGAGGAGGGAACTGCTCATTTTAGTCATGTCTCTGCCAGAGTCACATGACTGAAGATTGGGAGCTTTTCACATCATTCTATGAGGACCAACAAATGAAAGGCAGAGCACGTCTACAGCTCCTTTGTTAAGGATCTTAAAGAAAGAAGAGGGAAGAGCTAGGGGAAATGCCAAGAAAATGTGCATAATTCATGTGAGTGATCTGCTTGTCCCTGAAATTACAGATGTAAGGTATTGTGCTGTAATTCATTGCAATAGGAATGCTGAATGCTGCTAACTTATAAGATATCTTCATTATTATTGAATCAAACCAAAGTAGCACTACATTTGTACTACATTTAACAAACTCTTCATGTGCCTGCTGTCGCTCCTCACAATCTTCCCTGAGTGCCTTCCCACTCACATTCAGCTCATCCAGAAAGCTGCAGCGTTCCTAAAATCTCCAACGAAACTCTCTGTAAACCCACTCTTCACCAGCTGTTTGCAATCAGTTTGAAGCACTGATATTTTCTTGACCCAAGGCACAGCCTGTGCAACACAACATGCTAAATTTAGATTAATAGTAGCAATAATTTTGATTTACAGAATTTCTTGGTAAATCAATCAATTACTGATAAGTCTATAAAAAAATTGCAAACTGTGAAAAATTCCCATCCCAATATTTTGTGCCTGTCCAAAACACATTTTTGCCCAATTTGCTGTACAGTAAGAACAAGAAAATCAGCAAATTCTCACATTTGTGAATCTAATAAAAACATAAATGACTTTGTCAAAATACTTGCAGATTCAATTACTGTCGATTGACTTATGGCCAACCCTCTGTACCAACCAACAGCTTTTCAGTAGTTTATGTTTCTTTAATTTAACACAACCTTCTTTAAAAATAGAACTATTTTTTTTAAATGTAGCTTCTGGAAAAAAAATAAAGGATTATATATGAATTACTAAACTGGCATTAATTAAGAAGTTCCCCAGCACATTGGCCAAGAGTCATTCTTGATGCCTTCTATCTCAAACATTTCTCTCAGATTGGGCCAAGGATGATCGGGAATGTCTTGCTGCTTGTCTGCCCAATCTCTGGGATTTCTCTTTTCTTCGTTTTCAATCATGTCGCCGTCCGTACTACTATGTGCTAACGTTAGCACCATCGAGCCGCAATGATTTGCCGCAAATGAACTACACCTAATTTGACGAGTAGTCTTAGTGGTGCCTCAAGTGCAATATACAGTAGTACAGTCCCTGACAAAAGTCTTGTCGCTTATCTATTTTGTAGAAACACCTGTTATTAACCTGACTTTTAATTAATCAATTGGTGTAAGTAATAGCTCATATGAAAAGCTAAAACCCTCCCAAATGATGTTCAATGCACTGATAATTAGTTTCACTGAACAAGATTTATCATTTAAACAGACGAAAGGTCAAATTTTGGCAAGACAAAAGTTGTGTCGCCTATACATAAATTGAACAAATTTACTACAAATACTAAATATGTCAGCAAATTAAATAGTGGTGGCTGTGAATTCAAATTTATATCTTGTATGACTTCCATGAGCTTGAAGGACTGCATCCTGCGGTTTGGCAAGGATTCATACAGTATTGATGAAGTCATCAGGAGTAGCTAGGAAAGCATTCTTGCTGCTCCCAGAGTTCATCAATATTCTTTGGTTTGGTCTTCCATGCTTCCTCTTTTCATCCTACCCCACATATGCTCAATGATGTTCATGTCTGGGACTGGGCCGGCCAATCCTGGAGCATCTTGATCTTCTTCGCCTTGAGAACTTTGAAGTGGAGATGGAAGTGTGCAATGGAGCATCATCCTGCTGGAGAATTTGGCCTCTTTTATGGTTGGGATATAAGAGGTAGCTAAGATTTCTTGGTATTTGAGACTATTGATGTTGCCTTCCACCCTGCAGATCTCTCGCACACCCCCTACTGGATGAACCCCAGACCATGATTTTTCCGCCACCACTTCACTGTTTTCTGGTGAACTTGGATCCATGCGGGCTCCAGTAGGTCTCCTGCAAAATTTGCGGCAACTGTGGTGTAATTCACCAGAAGATTCATGTGAAAAATCCACTTTCTTCCCACTTCTCCCCGTCCATCCTTTTAGCAGGCTGTGGGCCTTGGCAAATGCCACACGTTTTTCAATTTTCTTTTGTTTAGTGCTGGCTTCTGGGCACCATGGAGGCCATTTCGAGACAGAATCCGACAAACCGTCCTGGTTGACCCGGGACTTCAGGGGACCAGGTCTGGTGAGCTCTGCTGCAGTGGAAAATGGGCTGGCCTTGGATTTTCGAGCCAACAAACGTTCCTCTCGAGCATTTGTCTTGCGGGGTCTGCCTGACCTGGGCTTGTCAAAAACATCTCCAGTGTCTTCAAATGTTTTTTTAATCCTCTGTACTTGACGCTGAGACACATTGAAGGTGTCTGCCACATCAGCAGTGGATCTGGTCTTCAGCCTCTTGATAATCAAAACTTTTGTCTCAGGGTGAATCTTAGGCATATTTGCAGATGTCTAGTTGCAGTTGATGTGACGGTCTAGTGTACTGGGGTTGTTTTTATACACACCTGAGACCTAATTGATCCATTATTAGTCACAGGTTAAGCTCATATGACAATGCGACAACACTTATGTCTTTGCAAAAATTGACTCAATGGGCTTTACCAAGCTGTGAATATTAGAATACTTTTTAACAGTTTATTTTTGCACTGAAACATTATTACAAAAGCTGTTGGGATTAAAATGAGCCATTTCTTGTAAATAAATCTTGATTAGAAATATATTTCAGCGGCACTTCAGGTCAATTTGTACACAAGCGACAAGACTTTTGTCAGGGACTGTATAGTCCCATACGATTGAATATGGTATTGATTACGCGAACAATAATAATGGTAACTCCAGTGAAATGATTTGAAACTTGTTAGTGAGTACTAGATTAGGACTAGATTAGTATTTAAATCCGATTCTGGTGTCCAATTTGGCCGCAGGTGTGTCTGTTAAAACATGGACGGAGACAACTTCTTTCTGCTGATGCAAACATGCAACCTAGGTTACAGGGGAAGAAAACAAACAACAGAATCACTAGCTAACTTACTTTAAATGTGCAAGAACTATAGACCAATACAGCAGTTTTGTTGGCTGCTGGGTAGGTGACTCATTGATCATCTAGACTAGTAATTGGCAGAAGTAATGAATAAGTAAAAGTCTTGTTCCTCAGAGATTTTGTGGTGTTGTGAAATATTTCTTTGCTGGAGGAAGTAAGCTAGAGTGTTACACTTTCAATAAATAATGAATTGGAATGATTCCTCGTTGTTATAATGAAACTTTAATTTGTAATGGTTAATCAGGAATATTTCATGCTAAATAGAAATGTTTTGATTATCAACCAAGTTGGAGCTTTAATTCCAGAGAGATTGTCTTTGTGTTTTCTATTAAAAAGCCTCTATCCAAACCTAAATAAGTGAGAATACCAGAGTCAACCCTTTTATATGTTAGAATGATAATGTTGATGTTTCTAGACTGGACTGCCTTTGCCTTTTGTCTCCAATTTGTGAAAACAGGCATGGTGTATCCTGAAACAGATGATGATTAAAAGGAGTGAAGGCACAGACACATAACCAACAATATGTGATTTGGTGTTCAAGTAATTGTATTAATGGGAATTCTTTGCTTGAAGGAGAAACCGCCACATACACTGTATGACTTGTCAGATGTTAATAATTGTAGACGATGGATGAATTTTGCTCCAAAATAACAAAAAAGGTATTTTGATTCTTGTGACTGTATCAAAATATTTTGCGGAGACAGAATTCGTAAATTTGAATAAATAACTTAATTATTACCTGAAAATAAATGCCTAATGTGGGTTGTAAGACTTGCCACCCATTGCTAGCCAGTGGGGAGTGGAGTCCCATGTCGGCGTGTCACACTGAACCCCGAGTTTGCTGCAGTTCGGAGTGCAACTGTGAGTGTGCAGGTTGCACCTTGTACAGCAGCCTTGTGTGAATGGTTCCTGTACTAGGTAAAAGCACTTTCAGTTAAGACTAGATAAGTGCTATATAAGACATTTACATTTATATTATGATTGGGCAACAAAGGGCTTCTAGCTGAGCCTTCACTCAGCCGGTCTCCCCCACACGATTTCTTTGTCATGCCTTGCAAGTGCTTTTTGTGCTCAGTTAACAAGACGATACTAACTCCCCAGCAGCGTTCTGCAGGAACTCTTTGTTCATTCAGTTCTCCTCAACCGGCTGCTCGCCACTCGACACTGCTCCCACTATAAACCCTGTAAATCTTTCTGTACAACAAGAAAGTTCTTCTTCTTTCCAACCACATGCATGCTGAGGCATCCTGTTTCGTAAAGATTGCGGTGGCAAAGAAACACTGCTCTCTCGTTTCTTAAGATGAATTGTTGATTGAGTACATAGTAGTGTGTTTATTCTCCTTGTTTTCACGATTGACTGATACCCCCCAGTAACAGACCTTCACTCACACAGCAGAACTGACTACCAGCCTCTGACCACAGGGAACCGCGGGGAGTTTATGACCTTGAGTGTTACAGAGCCTTGTGGGTCCCTGTTTTGTTTCAACTTGTGCAAACACAAGGACATACATACACTCAACACACAATGCTGCTAATGGTTTCACACTGTTCCACTAATCAACAGGTGGCAGTAACAAGTAACGCTGTGATGCACCAGCAAAGGTGACTGCTAGCCAGTGTCATGGATGTCAACATGGATGTGAAGCCCAAGATGGATGTGAAGCCAAACATGGATGTGAAAATGCTGTACTTAAAAACTGGCTTTGCATTTGATGAGAAAGGAATGCATAGTCTTTGTTGGACCTCAGGGATTTACACATCATGATTCAGTCTGCTCTCAGACAAGAAGAAAATAAAACGTGCCCTGCACTCATTTCCAAACCAGTTCACTGACAGTTCTGTCTAAACAACCAAATACCAAACCAGTTAAACCAAACAGGACACCGCAATCACCCCTTAGATCCAAGAAACCACAGAAAAAGCTTTTAAAGGAACATAAGGACACAAAAGAAGACCATCCTTACTAAAGTGATACATACTGGCAGTGGAGACCAATAAGAGCAGAGCAGTGATTACAGCTGAAAGCAGAAGGATCATTTGCCATCCAGAAGTTCAATTCAGTTCTTTAAGAATTGTTGGCAATGGCTCATCTTACCTCCTGCACTGCTCTTGCAAACAATTTCATGCATGCTAGATAATTTCAAAAAGCACTTCATATTACTTACTGACCCTGGTTCACACACACACAAACACTCTTCATTTCTCTCTAAACTAAAAGATACCATTCTCAAAGGACTGATGTGGCTTTCTCAGCTTTCTGTTGTTGAATGTCAGCATATTTGGCTTGAGAGTTCTGGGATTGAAAACAGGAAATCTGTCTCTTTCTCTGTGTCTCTCTCTCTCTGTGTCTCTGTCTCTCTTTCTGTGTCTCTTTGTCTGTCTCTCTGTGTGTGTGTGTGTCTCTCGCTGTCTGTGTCTTTCTCTCTCCCTCTGTCTCTCTCTCTCTCTCTCTGTCTCTGTCTGTGTGCCTCTCTCTCTCTCTGTGTTTCTGTCTCTCTCTCTCTGTCTGTCTCTCTGTCTCTCTCTCTCTCTCTGTGTCTCTGTCTTTCTCTCTCTCTCTCTCTCTCTCTCATGAGAACATCAACATGCAAGTCAACAAATTCAAGGCTTAGTTGGACATCTTTTAAAATGAATGAGGGTTGTAGGGGATTATAGTGAATAGTTTTTCTGTATAAATTACATGCCATCATCTAAATATATTACTTATGTTTCTGGGTTTATGTGCATGTTCCATAATGTTTGTCCTTCACTTTCTCAATACTGTAATGTTTGATAACTAACTTTTCATTCATACTGATAAGCAAACCTTTCACCCTGGAGGGATCCCTCTTTTTTTCCCTTTTCACCATTTCATGTGATTTGGGGCTAAATTCATTAATAAACCTGACTTAACTGTGCTATAAGCAGAGTACAGCAGGTTTACTAACTCTTGTGTTGTCTTCCCGACAAAATTGAACATCAACGCTTTTAATAAAGGTTTAAATTTTTCTTACGTTTTTGTCCCACTTTTCAACACTTTTGATGCTTTTTTCAATGTTTGTCACTATGTTTTGACGTTTTTTACACTGCGTAACACTAACTTATTAACTAGTTTTACAGTAATTTTAGGAATTTATGTTCAATAAACCTCATTTATAGGAAGTTCTACCTAATGTTTGAGTTAGAAAAGCAGAAATTAGGAATTATTGAGACTAAAATTAAAGGAATGTATGTTGATGGATAATCACAGACTGAAATATGTCAACTTTTACTCAATACTATTTCTAAATGCTATGAAATTGAAAAAGACACCCAACAATTAATGAAAATAGAGATTTGCAATTGCCAAAGAGCGTTGTGTGGAATCAGTCATGTTATTTTGGGTAGTTTTAAAGAACATTAACATAAGAAAAAGGGTCAATTTGACCCGAGGACAACATGAGGGATAATGAAAAAGAAGCGTTGACTTTTAGATACAATTTCTAAGCTTTAGCAAACCGTTTGTTGAAGAACAGACCTTCTTCAGTAGTTCACTGTCTGTTGCAGAGGGGGTGAGAGTATGACTCACTGCCTTACCTCATCCTGAAGCTAGTCCAGGGAGTTGAACCAGTGACCTTTTCAGTTACCAGCCCGCCTCTTACAGCTCCCAGCAGCTTCCATACCACTGCACCAGCAGACCTGCAGGTCCAGGTTCCCTTTCTACAAATCCAGAGCTGCAGAATGACAACAGAAAAGTCATTCATGTTGCTACACTCTGATGTGGTTTCTTCAGTTATTGATTGAAAGCTCTTCTGAATTTATCCTGTAGTCTATTTTCTTGTGATATACCAACGGGCACACAAAACCAAACCTGGCAACACAAGAATTGTTTGCAAGAGCAGTGCAGGAGGTAAGATGAGCCATCGCAGACAATTCATAAAGAACTTCTGGATGGCAAATGATGCTTCTGCTTTCAGCTGTAATTACTGCTCTGCTCTTATTGGTCTCCACTGCCAGTATGTATCACTATGGTAGGAATGGTCTTCTTTTGTGCCTGTTATGTTACTTTACAAGCTTCATCTGTGGTTTCTTGGATCTAGGGTGTAATTGCAGTGTCCTGTTTCGATGCATGCATGAAAGAGAAGAAGAAATAAAAAGGGGGACAAGTGTTGCGCAAAACAAAGAGACTTCTCCTTTTCGTATGTTCCTCTATTTTCAATCTAACTGTAGTTATTGGCTTACATCATCAGACTTGATTTGACAAATGAAGCAACAATTTGCCTCAGCTTTTAAGGTGATGACATGGTGTATTATATTGTAGGAGATGGCCTAAACTGAGCCAAATAGCCTAATAATTAATAATTGTGCTGCCATTGCCTATTTTATAAAGTTGTTTATTTTGAATAGTAACACTGGGTTATTCCCCAGAGATATTGATCATTTTATTTCTTTTGGAAATGTTGAATAGGGAAACTTTTTTATACATTTTCATGGTCTTTTTCCCAGTGATGTTTTAGAAGCTAAGTCTTACCATCTGGTAACATGGATTTTTAAGGATCACATTTAATATATTGTGTCTTCTCAAAAATACCTCTGCCTAAGGCATAACCTTCAATGAAAATGAAATGTGTTTGAATGAGTAATGCTATTAATTGAGATTTGCAGGGATCACGAAAGATCAACCATTGAAGAGACACTTCATTTAAGGCTTGTTAAAATAAACATTTTAATGCACATGCACTTTCAACCTTAAGCATAGATGCCATTTTGAAAATTTCTGTAATGAAACAAGCGTCAAGTGCGTTTTTAGCATTTGACTGTTGAAAATAAAAAGTGGCTACTCGACTTCCATCAAATGCATGTGCAGTGCGCTGTTCCGCACAGTGGAGAACAGCTATGGTAGTGTAAAAATATGATTAGCAAAGCCTCTACTGTTTTATAGGGGGGGGGGGAACACAATTTTAAATCTCGCCTGATGAGCTCAAATCCAAAACCACAATACGCCTCACATCTTCAACTTCTCTACACTCACCCCATCACACACTTCTGCTACTGCTTCACTCTCCTCCTTACATCTGCTGCCACGTAAACACACACAACTCCAAAAGGAAACTATGCATGTGTGTCAGGTTTTCTTCAAGTATTTCAGTTTGTTATACATGTAGAAATAAATAGAGAAATGAGAACAAATAAAATAGAAGAAATAAGTAAAAATCAATTACAAGTGTGTGCAATACACTTAAATGTATGTGTGTGTGTATATATATGTGTGTGTGTGTGGTTGTGTGTGTGTGTGAAATATAGGCATGAAATACGTAAAAAAATAAATGGGATTTATTGTGCAGTAAAATTAATTTCAGTAGGCTATTAATATAAGCCAGTATTGTTGATTATTGCAGTATTACTAGAATATTGCACAGTTGAAGATTAAATTATTCATTATTATTGACAAGGAGGAGAAAGAGAAAACTAATTTCTCCTTCATTTTGATTTGAAGGCCTACAATTTGGGAATGCTTGTTTACAACACAAATATACCAACTTATTATTAATAACGTAGTAATTGAGATCATGTGGGCTAAGATAAAGCCTTGTTCCGAGCCTAATCATATCCCAATAACATGAAAATAATGCTGCGTGGTGGGGGCGGGGCAGGAGTGGGTGAGTTTTATGATAACAACACATGGGGCATCACTAGAAGCAAGAGCGCACCGTGTTGAAGAAGGAGAGCTGCGGCTGGACGGAACTCAACTCCTGGCAATCAGGAGGCGCGTGACAACACCATGAAAGGGCGCAGGTGGGGATTATTTTTTATTTATATAAGTTATCTTGAGATATGATCAACTGGCTTCAGATAACTCCCAAGGACACCGCGAAGTGGAAACCTCGTATCCATGTCAGATTGGTAAATTGGCCGCGGAGCTGCGCGTTTTTGACGCACTCCTCAGACATTAGATGGATGGCTGTGAATTCATGCCACAATCCGGGGTATAGATAAAGTGCACACAGGCGGGATGGATTCATTTAACGCCAGCGGAATGGACGCGTTCACGGTCGTCCATCTGAATTCGTCCTGGAGTCTGGAAAGTGGATATTCTTTAGCAGCCATAGCCAGCATTGCTGCCCTTGTAAGTTTTCTCATTCTCTTTACGGTTGTTGGGAATATTCTGGTGGTGATAGCGGTGTTGACGAGCAGGGCGCTGAAAGCCCCACAGAACCTTTTTCTTGTGTCTCTGGCCACCGCGGACATCCTGGTCGCTACTTTGGTGATGCCGTTTTCTCTGGCGAATGAACTAATGGGTTACTGGTATTTTGGAAAAGTGTGGTGCGGTATTTATCTGGCTTTGGATGTATTGTTTTGCACTTCGTCTATTGTTCATCTGTGCGCAATAAGCCTGGACCGCTACTGGTCCGTTACGCAGGCTGTAGAGTACAACCTGAAGCGGACTCCCAAACGCGTCAAGTGCATCATCGTAATTGTGTGGCTTATATCTGCTTTCATCTCGTCTCCGCCACTCATATCTATAGACAGCAACAATGATTTCAGCTCTCTGCCTCAGTGCGAGCTGAATGATGACACTTGGTACATCCTCGCCTCCAGCATCGCGTCCTTCTTCGCTCCGTGCTTAATTATGGTGCTGGTGTATATCAGAATATACCAGGTGGCCAAAACCAGAACCAGAACCATGTCGGGTAAAAATCCCAGGCCAGATGGTGTTGAACAAACTGAGAATGGACTGAGCAAAGCCACCTCCCCTCTCCATGGCGAGATAGAGAACGGGCACTGTCAGTGTCCGCCTACACCCAGCCAACGCACCGTCACATTTGGGCAACAGACTGAGGATGCTGACATGGAGGAGAGCTCCTCCTCAGAGGGCAAGGGTCCCAAACCCCAGCAGGAGGGGGACCACCAAAAAGCCAAGAAGGCTAGCCAAAAGAAAATCTCCCTCTCCAAACAGTCCACTCGCATCTCCAGGGTCAGTAACAAATCCAAGGAGCTCTTTGCCTCCAGGAGGAGACGTCGCAGGGGCTCCTTAGCCAGGAAAAAGGTCTCTCAAGCAAGGGAAAAAAGGTTTACATTTGTCCTGGCTGTGGTCATGGGGGTGTTTGTTTTGTGCTGGTTCCCCTTTTTCTTCAGCTACAGCCTGTATGGTGTGTGCAGGGACTCCTGTAAGATCCCAGACCCCCTCTTTAAATTCTTCTTCTGGATTGGCTACTGTAACAGCTCCCTCAACCCTGCCATCTACACCATCTTCAACCGGGACTTCCGGCATGCCTTCCAGAAGATCCTCTGCAAGTCTTGGAAAAAGTCCTTTTAGATCACAGCTGCTGCGCCATCCTGACTATCCTAAAGGAAATATCGAAAGGGAAAAAGAAGCCTGTTTTGTCTATTACTGTCACTTGTTACTCGCTGTTATGTCTCATTGTCCTGTTGTAATTCATGGCAGTGCACACCATCAGTGTGACTACGTCCTGGGTGTCTCTACAAGCTTCAATATAAAGTGTTTCCATTACAGGCATTCACAGTCTGAATAGTGAGCATCACGTTCTTTTATCCCTACTTATGTATGCTGTAATGTTTTATAGTGCATCGTCATTGGTCAGGCTCTTTATACATTCCCAAAAGATACACACATGGGCTGGATTTTTCTGCTTGGAGACCCAGGGCAAAAAATTAGCTCTAAGCCCCCCCACCCCCCTTAATTCCCTCCACTCTGTGCAATGGCTGCAATTTTTCTTTCATTTTTTGAATGAAATATTACTTGGCAAAAAATGTTTTGAGTGGAAACAATGTATGGAAAATATGCAACAATGCAACATACTAAGCACAAAACTGAAATACTGAAGGTTTTATGACTTGATTTTGACAAAGGGATCCTTTTCCTGAGGAATATTGAAGTACAAATTTGAGGTACTTGTACTTTACTTGAGTCTTTTCTTTTCATGCCACTTTCTACTTCTGCTCCTCCATATTTTAGAGAGAAATATTGTACTTTTAATTCCACAACTTAATCGGACAGCTTTAGTTACTTAACAAATTAGTAGTTTTGCACACAAAACACATGTAGTTTATAAAATTCAATGTTTTATTATAAATTTAACTACCCAACAATAATACCCATAAGGTCAGCTGAAATGATCAGACCATTAAACACTTAGTTGATTGGCAGAACGTTTTAATTGTTTCCTGTTTCTAAAATGTGTGGGATTTTCTGCATTGAGGAGTTTTTACTTGTAATACTCTAAGTACATTTCCTGATTCTACTTACATACCTCTACTTAAGTAACATTTGTAACTAGGGAGTGTTTTTACAGTGTGGTATTAGTGCTTTAACTTAAGTAAAGGATCTAGATACTTCTTCCACCACTGGCAGCAGGAAGATGTCTCCCTCTACTTCAAATCCCGCTCTCTACCCACTGTAGCTTTAACGGAATAGCTGCCATTTTAAGAAAAAATGCTCGTTTGCTTTCTTGCTGCGAGTTAGATGAAGAGACATATGTGAATATGTAGCTGGAGCACGCAGCTGGTAAGCCTAGCTTAGAATAAAAACGGGGGGGGAAAAGCTAGCCTCATTATATAAATCAGCCTCATAGCACGTCTAAAGCTCACTCTATATTTGTTAAATCCATATGAAAACCAAGGCATAAAAACAACAATTCACTGTTTTACAGGCAGTTATGTGTTTGTCTTGGACGCCATAAAGTTGTTTTTCTTGTAAAACTATCTATCCCTAACTACTATAATGTGTTTAGCTAGGTGGAATTTGTTAAACTGTTTACAGGTTTACAACTTTTATGCTAAGCTAAGATAACCAACTGCTTGCTCTAGCTATATCACAGTACTGATATTAGAGTAGTAACAATCTTCTCATTTAACTCTTAGCAAGGAAGCGATGTGTATTACACAACATTTCAAACCATTCTTATGAGCTTAGGTGATGAAGCAGACCCCGATCTCAAGGCCCCTCATCACGTCAGTATTGGGCTGTAGTTCTGCATAATTGTGAAAAGGTTTCAACTCAGTCAAACACACACACACACACACACACACACACACACACACACACACACACACACACACACACACACACACACACACACACACAGAGCTTGTTTTCATTACACAGATGACAAAAGGCGAGGCACAACAGCAGACTTAATCACTTCAGAGTAAAGATTTAGGATGGCACTGAGAAGGGCTGACTACGGACCATAAGCTAATAATTGTGACCATGAACTACCGTAGAGTATTATGGAGCAATTTTTTTTTTTTTTTTTTCATTTTTATATTTTAAGAAACTACCTCCCTGTTAAGTTTGTCGTTTGTTTTCAAATTTACATTTTGCGAAGTGCAATACACATCATTCCTGTGCTTAAACTGTCTGCTGTTGTACGAAAATAAAAGATGATCCTATAATGTGAACTTTTGTGTGTTGTTGCGATAAAAAGCCCCTTTGATGGTCATGCAGATGTGCATCAAATGCTTAAATGGGAATTATAGAGTTATTAAATGTTTATTTTTTTAATAGAGGCTGAGAAGTATTCAAACAGCTTTAATTTCAAGGCCATCATTCAAGTCTGGTGGTTTACAACTTGCTTTTCTTTTCACAACCTGTTCTCATATGGACGTTTGGGCACAAGCAGCCAAAATGGGTTTCCTCAGGAGGGGGGGGGGGTTGGCTGGCGTCTCCGTTAGAGATAGGGTGAGAAGATCAGTCATTCGAGAGGAGCTCGGAGTAGAGCCGCTGCTCATTTGCATCAAAAGGAGCCAGTTGAGGTGGTTTGGGAAACTGGTAAGGATGCCTCCTGGCCGCCTCCCTAGGGAGGTTTTCCAGGCACGTCCAGCTGGGACTGGACGTGCTAGGACTAGGTGGGGGGATTATATCTCCAACCTGGCCTGGGAATGCCTCTGGATCCCTCAGTCGGAGCTGGTTGATGGGGCTTGGGAAAGGAAAGATTGGGGTCCCCTACTGGAGCTGCTGCCCCCACTACCCGATACCGGATAAGCAGACAAAGATGGATGGATGGATGGATGGAAGAATGGATGGATGGATAAAAGGGGGAGAGAGATGGGGGATGAACTGCGACAAAGGGTAGCAGGCCAGATTCAAACCCAAGCTGCTGCAAGACTCAGGCAACATGGTGTTTACTGGGTGAGCTAGAGGCCGCCCCGAGCTTTCCCTTAACCTAACAGTGTCAAAAGGGACGCCAATAGTCCCAACCATGCATGTCAAAAGGGACGCCAATAGTCCCAACCAAGCATGTCAAAAGGGACGCCAATAGTCCCGACCAAGCGCGTTAAAAGGGATGGCAATAGTCCCGACCAAGTGCGTGTCCAAGTCTCTTTTCAGTGTCAGTAACAACAACAAAGGCACCTGACCAAGCATCCATATTTTACGAGATTGCGTTTCACTGAGTTGTGCAGTGTACATCTTAATTTGGTGGAGAAATTAAACAATTGATTGGTAACTATATAAGAGCTCATTACCTCTATTAGGGGAATATTGACACATGCATGAGCTCAAACAATGTTACACTCTCAGCAGTGTGAGTTTGGACTTATTTCATCATGGGATCCAGATTGAAAAAGGGTTCAGTCCTTCTAATGGACAGTGGCCATGCCTGTTTCAGGGTGTTTGGGGACCTTTCAGCACAACAGGTTTGATGTTGGTCTGGCTGGCTCATACTCTAACATTCCCCTGTGGGCAGGACTGAGGTGAACCTGCGTTCACTCCTACTTTTCTGCTGTGGGTGAGCACAGCCAAAACCTATGAGTGACGTGTTCAGAGCCCATCTGCTGTTGTTCTAACTGCTGTTATAACACCAAAAGAACACCGCATCCTAGTCTAATTGTTTGAATAACGAGAATGAACAGGTAGGTGTATAGTGGCTGATGGAAAACAGCAGGCAAATACATCTGTCACCAGTCTGTGTATGTTGTATTTAGCCAAACTGCACCACCAGCCAAAATGTTGCTTTTTCTCACTGTCAGAACCAAAAGCAAGTGTCACTTTATGATTAAATTGTGCTAAATCCTTGCACATTTTTAACCCTAAAAAGGTAAACATTTTTTCTCAGAAGGTCAAAGAAAGATGATTAGGTGTCCTGTTCTCCCAATGTCCTTTTACAGATTTATAGATTTTGTAAGGACAGGGCTTTCTTCACCTCGATGAATAAAACGTATTAGGCGGCACATTAAACTCTGCGGTTTTCTGTGGTTCACCAGTGTTTGTGATCGATTACAGTGACTCAACAATAACTTTGCCAGGTGCTGAATTTTTATGGCTTAAAAAACTCTCCAGCCTGCTCTTTGTTTGAAAAGTCAGCACTAAAAAAGCAATTCATTTAAAATGATAGGTGGTTCATTTCTTTTCTGGCTTAAAATCAAAGGGAAGGTACCACCATGGGAACGGCTTTCTTTTTTAGACTGTTTGGTTGCACAGCTTCACTTGGTATAAATAGGTTTTGAAAGGCATCACGTATGGTTAATAGAAAGTAACTAGCATCATTCAAAGCAACTTACTTGGATCTACAAGGAACATACCATAGTGCTATTTGAAATGAAAGCTGTTCGGCCCTTTTATTCCACCGATGACCACTAGATGCAGGCTCAAACACTTCTGCTGAGTCAGCCCTAAGCTGCTTAATGCACCGCTATACTCACGAGCTAGTCACCAACTTTTGTTGGTAGAGCTTAGTGGGTCTATTAGCGGTTGAAAAAAAAAAATTGATATAGCATAGAATCACAATATTTTCCGTGGTATAGTAATACACGTACGCCAAGTATTGTTTTATATATATATATATATATA
>NW_022605591.1:1224785-1230110 GCF_008692095.1 Etheostoma spectabile | reverse complement strand
TATATATATATATATATATAAACAATTTCACATCATAATTTATCTTTTTTGTACTAGAATAATAAAATCAATTGCTTTTCAGTCAAAACGGCAAGTGAGATGAAAAAACAGAAGTGCATCTGTTTAGATAAAAACAGATGACAGGACATAATTTGAAGTTGGAAAAAAGGTAATAAATTGCAATATATTGCATCATAGCAATATGTTTAAAATTGCTATAATATATTGTGACATGCAGTAAGTATCGTGGGGCCTCTGGTGGAGCCTATCAGAGTTTTTTCACTAAAAAGAGCAGCCTACTGCTTCTGTAAATGAGGTTGATGAAAGCAGGGGAAGCAAACCAAATAGTTGCAGGCTGTGAAACCAAAACAATGAGCTGAAAGACACTAAAAAGCTCCAAAAAGTTAATGGGAACTGACAATTTTGGTGATCATTTACTTTGTGTTTGTCACCATGAGCAGCACTCATCCCATTGCGGTCATTTGACCCATTATTACTGAAAAATAATTAATAATTAATAATAATTCATACTCTTTATTGATCCCCTATGGGGAAATTACAATTTACACTCTGTTGTTATTACACACACACACACACACACACACATGCTCAGGTCCTATACATGCACTAATGGAGAGATGTCAGAGTGAGTGAGCTGATTGTGCCCTGAGCAGCTGAGGGGGGTTTGGTGCCTTGCTCAAGAGCACCTTGGTAGTGCCCAGGAGGTGAATCAGACCATATCCATGGTGGTATGTTATTGCTTCCACAAAATCGGCCTCACAGCTACTTTAAGATAATCATATGATAAATGTGTTTAAATAAAAATGGAATTATTTTTGTCAATTCATCTGTTGCTCTGGCTTGCATTTGTTTCGAGAAAATGTTTTTTTTTTAATTAAACAGCCATGAACTTTGAACTAAAGACTGTCTCTTTGATAACTACTATGAATAGCAACTAGGGCTGTAGGAATATCCTCTGGTGAAAGCTTTGAGTGTTACAACAGCTTTTCTCAGGCAGATGTCACCATCCCCTTTTGTCTGGAAAGTACACAAAAACAAAGGCACAGTGTTTTCAAGGTTTACCACAGAATGTGCATGCATGCATTAGGTAATGCTTTATTTTATTGGATGCATTAATACATGTTAAACTTTTAATTAGGAATACACTTTTAAACACACATGTTAAGACAAGTCAAGAGGTCTACTCTGATAAATTAGCATAGTAAGTGTTTTTCAGTTGCTTTTTAGATACACTTGCATCCTTATTTGAGAGTAAACTGCAGGGATTCTCTCCTCTCCTCAATGTACTTCAATCAAAAGCAGAAGAGATTTCTCACATCATCATTAAACCTGGCAAATTGTGCGAAATATGAAAGATGTCAGAGCCTTTGTGGCAATGACGGTGTCACACCTGACTGCCTCCAATTTTCTGCCAGACCTCAGACCCTGGCAGTAGGAAAATACGGGCCGGCTATCATGAGATTGCAACAGAAATCCCATCCCGAAAGAGCTATTTGGTGGCTGAGAGCTTAAAAAAATATAAAAAGTTGAATCCATCACATTTCAAAGTTCAGCTTGGATTTCACACTTATTCAATCATGGATACATAAAAGCCAACAAGTCCTCCAAGCTATAAGATGATAAAGGCTGTTTGTTCCTCCCCTTTAATATGACCCATAGGAGGTTTTATAAATTAGCACCTGCAGGAAATACAACCCACAGGAGGGTTTTCTGTCCTCATATCTGAACCAGAGAACGTAACGCTTTTGGTTTTAAATGTTGTGAAACAGTCGCAATTTGGTTATGTTTAGGCACAAAAATAGTAAAAGGTCGTGGTTAGGGTTAAAATCAGTTGATTCTTACATTACTTTACTTCCAGTAACGCACATGACGCAGAACATGACTCAGTTCTGTTTGTTCGTTTCATTTTATTTTCAAACAGGACATGAACCCAGGTCCCTTGGGTGAAAGCCTTGTTTTTGTTTGAAGCCATTCACCACACCAACCTGCATCCTTACGCAGAACTGGGCTCTCTTATGGCTTTTAATTCATCACATTAGCTACTTCCTGCTTTGCCCCCTACACTAGTGTGTGGCGCCAGTATTAAATATATGCGCTGTAATTGCTCTATGAACAAATGATTTAAGGTGGCATTTTCAGGGGAGGACAGTCAAAGCACAAATGCACACTTGGTTAAAAGGCCCCCCTGACACACCAAGCTGACGGCCGGCAACGACAGCTGACTGTGGCGGTGCCTCTTGTCGGCCCTCGTCGGTGGTAGTAGTGGCCAAAAAAATAGCACTGGAACACACCGCAGAGACTACAGCCGACCGCCAAGTACTACGTACGTTCTGCACCTGCGTGAGAGGCAAAAACTCTCCATACCAGCAGGCGGCGGTCATCTATTTGTCATTCAACAAGGGAAACCGGATAACATTGATATGATACCTAGCCATAACCGAACAAAGCATTTAGACAGCGGACAATGGGAGATGGCTAACCAAACTGTCCCCCTCCCCGGTTGTTTTACCTACGGCCGACTGCTGGCTCGTTAGCTAATGTTAGCTTGCTACTTTCACCCACCTGACATGCCTTCATCATACACTGGTTACAGAAAATTTGCCAAACTAAATTGTCACTCATCTGGTGATGGCAATGTACTTTCCTACAATGTGATAACAACATGTGAATTAAACATTAAGTTCATACATTTTACTAATGTAGAGGCTGGCCAGACGGCTAATAAGATAGCCTGCTGGCTTGCTAGGGGGCTAATTGTTTAGCGTTCAGGGTGCAGAGAGGGAGAGAGGTCTATTTGGTCTTTATATTAAATATCACAATCTAGGTTATTAGTTAATTAACATGGGATGGCGTGTCAGGGCGTTAAGAATCTATGCAGCAATAAAAGTTGAGGACAAACTTAATCAGGAGACGTTTTCATATGTATGTGTGTGTGTATTATATAATAATAAACAATATTACTGTAAAATAAATAATCTACAAAGCATCTTCTGTGTGAAGAAGGGTTTGTAGGTAGTTACTCATAAACTGATGAACAGCATTTTAGACTATAATAAATAAATAAATAGTCCTACATTTTGAAAGTGTTAATAATGCAGTCTTTTATGATGCTTATTGTTATTTAACATTTGCTTAGTATTTGATGTAATGCACTTAAGGTTGCTGAACCAGCATTAGGACGCCTAGCTAAATTGTTGTGTTATGAATTATGCCATCTGTTGACTTCAGACAATCATACATCACAGTGGAGCTGTGACACATAATGATGGAGAGCACCTCAGTCGCTGGTCACTAACTCTCTCACAGCTGAGCATACTGGCTGTCCTGCCAGACAGCACGAATACGAGAATGTGTGATTGACTCAACTAAAAAACACAACACCTGCCTCAGATCATTTTTTCAACTTTACTTTTGCATTACATTTCAAACACGAGCTTGAGTCAAATCCCTGGTTTTCTGTATGTTTTCTGCATTTATGTCATGCACTTAATTTATTGTGTTCATCACAAAGTGCTGGCATTGTACAGAGAGTACAAAAAGTGGGAACATGTGCAAATGATTCCAGCGTGAAGAACACAGTCATGTTTCTTCAATTTGAATCATCATTTTAAATGACAAGGCCACGGATATTCTATTTTTTTGTTGTTTTTAACCAAACTTACACTACCGTTCAAAAGTTTGGGGTCACCCAAACAATTTTGTGTTTTCCTGAAACGTCACACTCATTCACCACCATACGTTGTGAAATGAATAGAAAATAGAGTCAAGACATTGACAAGGTTAGAAATAATGATTTGTATTTGAAATAAGATTTTTTTTTACATCAAACTTTGCTTTCGTCAAGAACCTCCATTTTCAGCAATGACAGCATTGCAGACCTTTGGCATTCTAGCTGTTAATTGTTGAGGTAATCTGGAGAAATTGCACCCCACGCCCAGACAGCTCCCACAGTTGGATTGGTTGGATGGGTACTTCTTGCGTACCATACGGTCAAGCTGCTCCCACAACAGCTCAATGGGGTTCAGATCGGTGACTGCGCTGGCCACCCATTACCAATAGAATACCAGCTGCCTGTTCTGCTCTAAATAGTTCTTGCACAATTTGGAGGGTGTGTTTAGGGTCATGTCCTGTTGTAGGATGAAATTGGCTCCAATCAAGCGCTGTCCATGGGTATGGCATGGCGTTGCAAAATGGAGTGATAGCCTCCTTATTCAGAATCCCTTTTCCCTGTACAAATCTCCCACCTTACCAGCACCAAAGCAACCCAGACCATCATATTACCCCACCATGCTAACAGATGGGCGTCAGGCATTCTTCCAGCATCTTTTCATTTGTTCTGCGTCTCACAAACGTTCTTCTTTGTGATCCAAACACCTCAAACTGGATTCATCCGTACAAACACTTTTTTCCAGTCTTCCTCTGTCCAATGTCTGTGTTCTTTTGCCCATCTTAACTTTTTCTTTATTGGCCAGTCTCAGATATGGTTTTCTTTGCCACTCTGCCCTGAAGCCCAGAATCCCGCAGCCGCCTCTTCACTAGATGTGACACTGGTGTTTTGCGGGTATATTTAATGAAGATGCAGTTGGGGACGTCTGTTTCTCAAACTAGAGACTCTAATGTACTTATCTCTTGCTCAGTTGTGCAACGCGGCCTCCCATTCTTTTTCTACTCTGGTTAAGCCTGTTTGTGCTGTCCTCTGAAGGAGTAGTACACACAGTTGTAGGAAATCTTCAATTTCTTAGCAATGTCCGCATGGTAGCCTTCATTTCTAAGGACAAGAATAGACTGTCGAGTTTCAGATGAAGTTCTCTTTTTCTGGCCATTTTGAGCGTTAATTGACCCACAAATGTGATGCTCCAGAAACCAATCTGCTCAAAGGAAGGTCAGTTTTGTAGCTTCTGTAAACAACCTAAACTGTTTCAGATGTGTGAACATGATTGCAAGGGTTTTCTAATCATCATTAGCCTTCTGAGCCAATGAGCAAAACATTGTACCATTAGAACACTGGATGATAGTTGCTGGAAATGGGCCTCTATACCTATGTAGATATTGCACCAAAAACCAGACATTTGCAGCTAGAATAGTCATTACCTAAGGTGACCAGATTTCTCAGACAAAATCCGGGGACATTTTCAGCTCAGAAGCATATTTACCTCCAAAACAAGTAATGTTTTATTTTTGTAAAACTTAAAACGGGGACACTAGACCTAGAGCTGTTCTTATTAGGGGCTGACCCCCCCCTCCCCAAGGTATGATCTTAGACCCACCCCTGCTGCTACTTCCTACTCCACTCCACTACACCTC
>NW_022605591.1:1224696-1224775 GCF_008692095.1 Etheostoma spectabile | reverse complement strand
GTCCTAATATTTCAAGATAAAAAAATCCATCCTTATACTTCAAGATAGAAAGTCTTAATATTTCAAGATAGAAAATCTC
>NW_022605591.1:1216758-1224686 GCF_008692095.1 Etheostoma spectabile | reverse complement strand
AATGTTGTAATGTTTACTGAACTACTGACAGCTTTTGCTTTACGGCTCAAGGCTTGTTTCTGCAACAGCTCATTGAGAATCAGATACAACAAAAATACTGGAGGACATATTTTCCTTGACTTGATGCAGTATTAAACGAGATCGCTGCATGTAAGTTAATAGGATAATTGTCCGCTTGTATTTACGTTCATAAAAGTTCTTGTTTAGCTGCTAACAGACTCAGATTAATATTCTGTGTGTCTGACTACATTATGAAAAGGATTTCTAAGGAGGTCGACCTTTCTGTTAAAGATTAAGATCCTTTGGAGCATCCGGCCGCCCCTAGGGAGGTTTCCAGGCACGTCCAGCTGGGACTGGACGTGCTAGGACTAGGTGGGGGGATTATATCTCCAACCTGGCCTGGGAATGCCGGATCCCTCAGTCGGAGCTGGTTGATGGGGCTTGGGAAAGAAAGATTGGGGTCCCCTACTGGAGTGCTGCCCCCACTACCCGATACCGGATAAGCAGACAAAGATGGAGGATGGATGGATGAAGAATGGATGGATGGATAAAGGGGGAGAGAGATGGGGGATGAACTGCGCACAAAGGGTGAGAGGCCAGATTCAAACCAAGCTGCTGCAAGACTCAGGCAACATGTGTTTACGGGTGAGCTAGAGGCCGCCCCGAGCTTTCCCTTAACCTACAGTGTCAAAAGGGACGCCAATAGTCCCAACCATGCATGTCAAAAGGGACGCCAATGTCCCAACCAAGCATGTCAAAAGGGACGCCAATAGTCCCGACAAGCGCGTTAAAGGATGGCAATAGTCCCGACCAAGTGCGTGTCCAAGTCTCTTTCAGTGTCAGTAACAACAACAAAGGCACCTGACCAAGCATCCATATTTTACGAGATTGCGTTTCACTGAGTTGTGCAGTGTACATCTTAATTGGGAGAAATTAAACAATTGATGGTAACTATATAAGAGCTCATTACCTCTATTAGGGAATATTGACACATGCATGAGCTCAAACAATGTTACACTCTCAGCAGTGTGGTTTGGACTTATTTCATCATGGGATCCAGATTGAAAAAGGGTTCATGTCCTTCTAATGGACAGTGGCCATGCCTGTTCAGGGTGTTTGGGACCTTTCAGCACAACAGGTTTTGATGTTGGTCTGCTGGCTCATACTCTAACATTCCCCTGTGGGCAGGACTGAGGTGAACCTGCGTTCACTCCTACTTTTCTGCTGTGGGTGAGCACAGCCAAAACTATGAGTGACGTGTTCAGAGCCCATCTGCTGTTGTTCTAACTGCTGTTATAACACCAAAAGAACACCGCATCCTAGTCTAATTGTTTGAATACGAGAAGAACAGGTAGGTGTATAGTGGCTGATGGAAAACGCAGGCAAATACATCTGTCACCAGTTGTGTATGTTGTATTTAGCCAAACTGCACCACCAGCCAAATGTTGCTTTTTCTCACTGTCGAAACAAAAGCAGTGTCACTTTATGATTAAATTGGCTAATCCTTGCACATTTTTAACCCTAAAAAGGTAAACATTTTTTCTCAGAGGTCAAAGAAAGATGATTAGGTGTCCTGCTCCAATGTCCTTTTACAGATTTATAGATTTTGTAAGGACAGGGCTTTCTTCACCTCGATGAATAAAACGTATTAGGCGGCACATTAACTCTGCGGTTTTCTGTGGTTCACCAGTGTTTGTGATCGATTACAGTGACTCAACAATAACTTTGCCAGGTGCTGATTTTTATGGCTAAAAACTCTCCAGCCTGCTCTTTGTTTGAAAAGTCAGCACTAAAAAAGCAATTCATTAAAATGATAGGTGGTTCATTTCTTTTCTGGCTTAAATCAAAGGGAAGGTACCACCATGGGAACGGCTTTCTTTTTTAGACTGTTTGGTTGCACAGCTTCACTTGGTATAAATAGGTTTTGAAAGGCATCACGTATGGTTAATAGAAAGTAATAGCATCATCAAAGCAACTTACTTGGATCACAAGGAAATACCATAGTGCTATTTGAAATGAAAGCTGTTCGGCCTTTTATTCCACCGATGACCACTGATGCAGGCTCAAACACTTCTGCTGAGTCAGCCCTAACTGCTTAATGCACCGCTATACTCACGAGCTAGTCACCAACTTTGTTGGTAGTGCTTGGGGTCTATTAGCGGTTGAAAAAAAAAAATTGATATAGCATAGAATCACAATATTTTCCGGTATAGTAATACACGACGCCAAGTATTGTTTTATATATAATATAATATATATTATATATATATATATATATATATAAACAATTTCACATATAATTTATCTTTTTGTACTAGAATAATAAAATCAATTGCTTTTCAGTCAAAACGGCAAGTGAGATGAAAAAACAGAAGTGCATCTGTTTAGAAAAAACAGATGACAGGACATAATTTGGAGTTGGAAAAAAGGTATAAATTGCATATATTGCATCATAGCATAGAGTTTAAAATTGCTATAAATATTGTGACATGCAGTAAGTATCGTGGGGCCTCTGGTGGAGCCTATCAGAGTTTTTTCACTAAAAAGAGCAGCCTACGCTTCTGTAAATGAGGTTGATGAAGAGGGGAAGCAAACCAAATAGTTGCAGGCTGTGAAACCAAAACAATGAGCTGAAAGACACTAAAAAGCTCCAAAAAGTTAATGGGAACTGACAATTTTGGTGATCATTTACTTTGTGTTTGTCACCATGAGCAGCACTCATCCCATTGCGGTCATTTGACCCATATTACTGAAAAATAATTAATAATATAATAATCATACTCTTATTGATCCCCTATGGGAAATACAATTTACACTCTGTTGTTATTACAACACACACACACACACACACATGCTCAGGTCCATACATGCACTAATGGAGAGATGTCAGAGTGAGTGAGCTGATTGTGCCCTGAGCAGCTGAGGGGGGTTGGTGCCTTGCTCAAGAGCACCTTGGTAGTGCCCAGGAGGTGAATCAGACCATATCCATGGTGGTATGTTATTGCTTCCACAAAATCGGCCTCACAGCTACTTTAAGATAATCATTGATAATGTGTTTAAATAAAAATGGAATTATTTTTGTCAATTCATCTGTTGCTCTGGCTGCATTTGTTTCGAGAAAAGTGTTTTATGTGTTTTTTATTAACAGCCATGAACTTGAACTAAAGACGTTCTTTGTAACTACTATGAATAGCAACTAGGGCTGTAGATATCCTCTGGTGAAAGCTTTGAGTGTTACAACAGCTTTTCTCAGGCAGATGTCACCATCCCCTTTTGTCGGAAAGTACACAAAAACAAAGGCACAGTGTTTTCAAGGTTTACCACGAAGTGCTGCTGCATTAGGTAATGCTTATTTTATGGATGCATAATACATGTAAACTTTTAATTAGGAATACACTTTTAACACACATGTTAAGACAAGTCAAGAGGGTTACTCCTGATAAATTGCATAGTAAGTGTTTTTCAGTTGCTTTTTAGATACACTTGCATCCTTATTTGAGAGTAAACTGCAGGGATTCTCTCCTCTCCTCAATGTACTTCAATCAAAGCAGAAGAGATTTCTCACTCATCATTAAACCTGGCAAATTGTGCGAAATATGAAAGATGTCGAGCTTTGTGGCAATGACGGTGTCACACCTGACTGCCTCCAATTTTCTGCCAGACCTCAGACCGGCAGTAGGAAAATACGGGCCGGCTATCATGAGATTGCAACAGAAACCCATCCCGAAAAGGCTATTTGGTGGCTGAGAGCTTAAAAAAATATAAAAAGTGAATCCATCACATTCAAAGTTCAGCTTGGATTTCACACTTATCAATCATGGATACTAAAGCCACAAGTCCTCCAAGCTATAAGATGATAAAGGCTGTTTGTTCCTCCCCTTTAATATGACCCATAGGAGGTTTTATAAATTAGCACCTGCAGGAATACAACCACAGGAGGGTTTTCTGTCCTCATATCTGAACCAGAGAACGTAACGCTTTTGGTTTTAAATGTTGTGAAACAGTCGCAATTTGGTTATGTTTAGGACAAAAATAGTAAAAGGTCGTGGTTAGGGTTAAAATCAGTTGATTTTACATTACTTACTTCCAGTACGCACATGACGCAGAACATGACTCAGTTTGTTTGTTCGTTTCATTTTATTTTCAAACAGGACATGAACCCAGGTCCCTTGGTGAAAGCCTTGTTTTTGTTTGAAGCCATTCACCACACCAACCTGCATCCTTACGCAGAACTGGGCTCTCTTATGGCTTTTAATTCATCACATTAGCTACTTCTTCCCTTTGCCCCTACACTAGTGGTGGCGCCGTATTAAATATATGCGCTGTAATTGCTCTATGAACAAATGATTTAAGGTGGATTTTCAGGGGAGGACAGTCAAAGCACAAATGCACACTTGGTTAAAAGGCCCCCCTGACACACCAAGCTGACGGCCGGCAACGACAGCTGACTGTGGCGGTCCTCTTGTCGGCCCGTCGTGGTAGTAGTGGCCAAAAAATAGCACTGGAACACACCGCAGAGACTACAGCCGACCGCCAAGTACTACGTACGTTCTGCACCTGCGTGAGAGGCAAAACTCTCCATACCAGGCGGCGGTCATCATTTGTCATTCAACAAGGAAACCGATAACATTGATATGATACCTAGCATAACCGAACAAGCATTTAGACAGCGGACAATGGGAGATGGCTAACCAAACTGTCCCCCTCCCGGTTGTTTTACCTACGGCCGACTGCTGGCTCGTTAGCTAATGTTAGCTTGCTACTTTCACCCACCTGACTGCCTTCATCATACACGGTTACAGAAAATTTGCCAAACTAATTGTCACTCATCTGGTGATGGCAATGTACTTTCCTACAATGTGATAACAACATGTGAATTAAACATTAAGTTCATACATTTACTAATGTAGAGGCTGGCCAGACGGCTAATAAGATAGCCTGCTGGCTTGCTAGGGGGCTAATGTTTAGCGTCAGGGTGCAGAGAGGGAGAGAGGTCTATTTGGTCTTTATATTAAATATCACAATCTAGGTTATTAGTTAATTAACATGGGATGGCGTGTCAGGGCGTTAAGAACTATGCAGCAATAAAAGTTGAGGACAAACTTAATCAGGAGACGTTTTCATATGTATGTGTGTGTGTATTATATAATAATAAACAATATTACTGTAAAATAATAATCTACAAAGCATCTTCTGTGTGAAGAGGGTTTGTAGGTAGTTACTCATAAACTGATGAACAGCATTTTAGATATAATAAATAAATAAATAGTCCTACATTTTGAAAGTGTTAATAATGCAGTCTTTTATGATGCTTATTGTTATTTAACATTTGCTTAGTATTTGATGTAATGCACTTAGGTTGCTGAACCAGCATTAGGACGCCTAGCTAAATTGTTGTGTTATGAATATGCCATCTGTTTGACTTCAGACAAAACATCACAGTGGAGCGTGACACATAGATGGAGAGCACCTCAGTCGCTGGTCACTAACTCCTCACAGCTGAGCATACTGGCTGTCCTGCCAGACAGCACGAATACGAGAATGTGTGATTGACTCAACTAAAAACACAACACCTGCCTCAGATCATTTTTTCAACTTTACTTTTGCATTACATTTCAAACACGAGCTTGAGTCAAATCCCTGGTTTTCTGTATGTTTCTGATTTAGTCATGCACTTAATTTATTGTGTTCATCACAAAGTGCTGGCATTGTACAGAGAGTACAAAAGTGGGAACATGTGCAAATGATTCCAGCGTGAAGAACACAGTCATGTTTCTTCAATTTGAATCATCATTTTAAAGACAAGGCCACGGATATTCTATTTTTTTGTTGTTTTTAACCAAACTTACACTACCGTTCAAAAGTTTGGGTCACCCAAACAATTTTGTGTTTTCCTGAAACGTCACACTCATTCACCACCATCGTTGTGAAATGAATAGAAAATAGAGTCAAGACATTGACAAGGTTGAAATAATGATTTGTATTTGAAATAAGATTTTTTTTTTACATCAAATTTGCTTTCGTCAAAGAATCCTCCATTTTCAGCAATGACAGCATTGCAGACCTTTGGCATTCTAGCTGTTAATTTGTTGAGGTAATCTGGAGAAATTGCCCCCACGCTTCCAGAAGCAGCTCCCACAGTTGGATTGGTTGGATGGGTACTTCTTGCGTACCATACGGTCAAGCTGCTCACAACAGCTCAATGGGGTTCAGATCTGTGACTGCGCTGGCCACTCCATTACCAATAGAATACCAGCTGCCTGCTTCTGCTCTAAATAGTTCTTGCACAATTTGGAGGTGTGTTTAGGGTCATGTCTGTCCTGTTGTAGGAGAAATTGGCTCCAATCAAGCGCTGTCCACTGGGTATGCATGGCGTTGCAAAATGGAGTGATAGCCTCCCTTATTCAGAATCCCTTTTACCCTGTACAAATCTCCCACCTTACCAGCACAAAGCAACCCCAGACCATCATATTACCTCCACCATGTTAAAACTGGCGTCAGGCATTCTTCCAGCATCTTTTCATTTGTCTGCGTCTCACAAACGTTCTTCTTGTGTGATCCAAACACCCAAACTTGGATTCATCCGTCCACAAACATTTTCCTTAGTCTTCCTCTGTCCAATGTCTGTGTTCTTTTGCCCATCTAATCTTTTCTTTATTGGCCAGCTCAGATATGGCTTTTCTTTTGCCACTCTGCCCTGAAGCCCAGAATCCCGCAGCCGCTCTTCACTGTAGATGTGACACTGGTGTTTTGCGGGTACTATTAATGAAGATGCCAGTTGGGGACGTCTGTTTCTCAAACTAGAGACTTAATGTACTTATCTTCTTGCTCCAGTTGTGCAACGCGGCCTCCCACCTTTTTTTCTACTGGTTAAAGCCTGTTTGTGCTGTCCTCTGAAGGGAGTAGTAACACAGTTGTAGGAAATCTTCAATTTCTTAGCATGTCTCGCATGGAATAGCCTTCATTTCTAAGGACAAGATAGACTGTCGAGTTTCAGATGAAAGTTCTCTTTTTCTGGCCATTTGAGCGTTAATTGACCCCACAAATGTGATGCCCAGAAACTCAATCTGCTCAAAGGAAGGTCAGTTTTGTAGCTTCTGTAACAACCTAAACTGTTTTCAGATGTGAACATGATTGCACAAGGGTTTTCTAATCATCAATTAGCCTTCTGAGCCAATGAGCAAACACATTGTACCATTAGAAACTGGAATGATATTGCTGGAAATGGGCCTCTAATACCTATGTAGATATTGCACCAAAAACCAGACATTTGCAGCTAGAATAGTCATTTACCTAAGGTGACCAGATTTCTCAGACAAAATCCGGGGACATTTTCAGCTCAGAAGCATATTTACCTCCAAAACAAGTAATGTTTTATTTTTGTAAAACTTAAACGGGGACACTAGACTAGAGTGTTCTTATTGGGGCTGACCCCCCCCTCCCAAGGTATCTTAGACCCACCCCTGCTGTACTTCCTACTCCATCCACTACACCTCAAGATAGAAAGTCCTAATATTTCAAGATAAAAAAATCCATCTTAACTTCAAGATAGAAAGTCTTAATATTTCAAGATAGAAATCTCAATATTTCATAATGTTGTAATGTTTACTGAACTACTGACAGCTTTTGCTTTACGGCTCAAGGCTTGTTTCTGCAACAGCTCATTGAGAATCAGTACAACAAAAATACTGAGGACATATTTTCCTTGACATTGATGCAGTATTAAACGAGATCGCTGCAATGTAAGTTAATAGGTAATTGTCCAGTTGTATTTACGTTCATAAAGTTCTTGTTTAGCTGCTAACAGATCAGATTAATATTCTGTGTGTCTGACTACATTATGAAAAGGATTTCTAAGGAGGTCGACCTTTCTGTTAAAGATTAAGATCCTTTTTAAATCATAAAAGTCCGCGAAATTGCGTTCGCTT
>NW_022605591.1:1208736-1216733 GCF_008692095.1 Etheostoma spectabile | reverse complement strand
CGCTAAACCCACCAGACTCCATGTAAATAATCAGTGATTTTAGCATCGTAAAACACGGTTTCTAAAACATCTCTGAGCACCGCTGGCTTTGGCTTCCTGGAACCTGCGTGTGTTGGGTGTGCGATTATCGGCTCCGTTTTGTCAGTTTTTTCTTTCTTTCGGAGCATCCGGCCGCCCCTAGGGAGGTTTCCAGGCACGTCCAGTGGGACTGGACGTGCTAGGACTAGGTGGGGGGATTATATCTCCAACCTGGCCTGGGAATGCCGGATCCCTCAGTCGGAGCTGGTTGATGGGGCTTGGGAAAGAAAGATTGGGGTCCCCTACTGGAGTGCTGCCCCCACTACCCGATACCGGATAAGCAGACAAAGATGGAGGATGGATGGATGGAAGAATGGATGGATGGATAAAGGGGGAGAGAGATGGGGGATGAACTGCGCAAAGGGTGAGAGGCCAGATTCAAACCCAAGCTGCTGCAAGACTCAGGCACATTGTGTTTATGGGTGAGCTAGAGGCCGCCCCGAGCTTTCCCTTAACCTACAGTGTCAAAAGGGACGCCAATAGTCCCAACATGCATGTCAAAAGGGACGCCAATGTCCCAACCAAGCATGTCAAAAGGGACGCCAATAGTCCGACAAGCGCGTTAAAGGATGGCAATAGTCCCGACCAAGTGCGTGTCCAAGTCTCTTTCAGTGTCAGTAACAACAACAAAGGCACCTGACCAAGCATCCATATTTTACGAGATTGCGTTTCACTGAGTTGTGCAGTGTACATCTTAATGTGGGAGAAATTAAACAATTGATGGTAACTATATAAGAGCTCATTACCTCTATTAGGGAATATTGACACATGCATGAGCTCAAACAATGTTACACTCTCAGCAGTGGTGGTTTGGACTTATTTCATCATGGGATCCAGATTGAAAAAGGGTTCAGTCCTTCTAATGGACAGTGGCCATGCCTGTTCAGGGTGTTTGGGGACCTTTCAGCACAACAGGTTTTGATGTTGTCTGGCTGGCTCATACTCTAACATTCCCCTGTGGGCAGGACTGAGGTGAACCTGCGTTCACTCCTACTTTTCTGCTGTGGGTGAGCACAGCCAAAACTATGAGTGACGTGTTCAGAGCCCATCTGCGTTGTTCTAACTGCTGTTATAACACCAAAAGAACACCGCATCCTAGTCTAATTGTTTGAATACGAGAATGAACAGGTAGGTGTATAGTGGCTGATGGAAAACGCAGGCAAATACATCTGTCACCAGTTGTGTATGTTGTATTTAGCCAAACTGCACCACCAGCCAAAATGTTGCTTTTTCTCACTGTCGAAACAAAAGCAGTGTCACTTTATGATTAAATTGGCTAATCCTTGCACATTTTTAACCCTAAAAAGGTAAACATTTTTTCTCAGAAGGTCAAAGAAAGATGATTAGTGTCGCTGCTCCAATGTCCTTTTACAGATTTATAGATTTTGTAAGGACAGGGCTTTCTTCACCTCGATGAATAAAACGTATTAGGCGGCACATTAACTCTGCGGTTTTCTGTGGTTCACCAGTGTTTGTGATCGATTACAGTGACTCAACAATAACTTTGCCAGGTGCTGATTTTTATGGCTAAAAACTCTCCAGCCTGCTCTGTTGTTTGAAAAGTCAGCACTAAAAAAGCAATTCATTAAAATGATAGGTGGTTCATTTCTTTTCTGGCTTAAATCAAAGGGAAGGTACCACCATGGGAACGGCTTTCTTTTTTAGACTGTTTGGTTGCACAGCTTCACTTGGTATAAATAGGTTTTGAAAGGCATCACGTATGGTTAATAGAAAGTAATAGCATCATTCAAAGCAACTTACTTGGACTACAAGGAACATAACCATAGTGCTATTTGAAATGAAAGCTGTTCGGCCTTTTATTCCACCGATGACCACTGATGCAGGCTCAAACACTTCTGCTGAGTCAGCCCTAACTGCTTAATGCACCGCTATACTCACGAGCTAGTCACCAACTTTGTTGGTAGTGCTTGGGTTATTAGCGGTTGAAAAAAAAAAATTGATATAGCATAGAATCACAATATTTTCCGGTATAGTAATACACGACGCCAAGTATTGTTTTATATATAATATAATATATATATATATATATATATATATATATATAAACAATTTCACATATAATTATCTTTTTGTACTAGAATAATAAAATCAATTGCTTTTCAGTCAAAACGGCAAGTGAGATGAAAAAACAGAAGTGCATCTGTTTAGAAAAAACAGATGACAGGACATAATTTGGAGTTGGAAAAAAGGTATAAATTGCATATATTGCATCATAGCAAGAGTTTAAAATTGCTATAAATATTGTGACATGCAGTAAGTATCGTGGGGCCTCTGGTGGAGCCTATCAGAGTTTTTTTCACTAAAAAGATGCAGCCTACGCTTCTGTAAATGAGGTTGATGAAGAGGGGAAGCAAACCAAATAGTTGCAGGCTGTGAAACCAAAACAATGAGCTGAAAGACACTAAAAAGCTCCAAAAAGTTAATGGGAACTGACAATTTTGGTGCATTTACTTTGTGTTTGTCACCATGAGCAGCACTCATCCCATTGCGGTCATTTGACCCATATTACTGAAAAATAATTAATAATAATAATAATCATACTCTTATTGATCCCCTATGGGAAATACAATTTACACTCTGTTGTTATTACAACACACACACACACACACACATGCTCAGGTCCAACATGCACTAATGGAGAGATGTCAGAGTGAGGAGCTGATTGTGCCCTGAGCAGCTGAGGGGGGTTGGTGCCTTGCTCAAGAGCACCTTGGTAGTGCCCAGGAGGTGAATCAGACCATATCCATGGTGGTATGTTATTGCTTCCACAAAATCGGCCTCACAGCTACTTTAAGATAATCATTGATAATGTGTTTAAATAAAAATGGAATTATTTTTGTCAATTCATCTGTTGCTCTGGCTGCATTTGTTTCGAGAAAATGTTTTTTATGTGTTATTAACAGCCATGAACTTGAACTAAAGACTGTTCTTTGTAACTACTATGAATAGCAACTAGGGCTGTAGAATATCCTCTGGTGAAAGCTTTGAGTGTTACAACAGCTTTTCTCAGGCAGATGTCACCATCCCCTTTTGTCGGAAAGGACACAAAAACAAAGGCACAGTGTTTTCAAGGTTTACCACGAAGTGTGCATGCATTAGGTAATGCTTATTTTATGGATGCATAATACATGTAAACTTTTAATTAGGAATACACTTTTAACACACATGTTAAGACAAGTCAAGAGGGTTACTCCTGATAAATTAGCATGTAAGTGTTTTTCAGTTGCTTTTTAGATACACTTGCATCCTTATTTGAGAGTAAACTGCAGGGATTCTCTCCTCTCCTCAATGTACTTCAATCAAAGCAGAAGAGATTTCTCACTCATCATTAAACCTGGCAAATTGTGCGAAATATGAAAGATGTCGAGCTTTGTGGCAATGACGGTGTCACACCTGACTGCCTCCAATTTTCTGCCAGACCTCAGACCGGCAGTAGGAAAATACGGGCCGGCTATCATGAGATTGCAACAGAAACCCATCCCGAAAAGGCTATTTGGTGGCTGAGAGCTTAAAAAAATATAAAAAGTGAATCCATCACATTCAAAGTTCAGCTTGGATTTCACACTTATCAATCATGGATACATAAAGCCACAAGTCCTCCAAGCTATAAGATGATAAAGGCTGTTTGTTCTCCCCTTTAATATGACCCATAGGAGGTTTTATAAATTAGCACCTGCAGGAAATACAACCACAGGAGGGTTTTCTGTCCTCATATCTGAACCAGAGAACGTAACGCTTTTGGTTTTAAATGTTGTGAAACAGTCGCAATTTGGTTATGTTTAGGACAAAAATAGTAAAAGGTCGTGGTTAGGGTTAAAATCAGTTGATTTTACATTACTTTACTTCCAGTACGCACATGACGCAGAACATGACTCAGTTTGTTTGTTCGTTTCATTTTATTTTCAAACAGGACATGAACCCAGGTCCCTTGGTGAAAGCCTTGTTTTTGTTTGAAGCCATTCACCACACCAACCTGCATCCTTACGCAGAACTGGGCTCTCTTATGGCTTTTAATTCATCACATTAGCTACTTCTTCCCTTTGCCCCTACACTAGTGTGGCGCCGTATTAAATATATGCGCTGTAATTGCTCTATGAACAAATGATTTAAGGTGGATTTTCAGGGGAGGACAGTCAAAGCACAAATGCACACTGGTTAAAAGGCCCCCCTGACACACCAAGCTGACGGCCGGCAACGACAGCTGACTGTGGCGGTCTCTTGTCGGCCCGTCGTGGTAGTAGTGGCCAAAAAAATAGCACTGGAACACACCGCAGAGACTACAGCCGACCGCCAAGTACTAGTACGTTCTGCACCTGCGTGAGAGGCAAAAACTCTCCATACCAGGCGGCGGTCATCATTTGTCATTCAACAAGGGAAACCGATAACATTGATATGATACCTAGCATAACCGAACAAGCATTTAGACAGCGGACAATGGGAGATGGCTAACCAAACTGTCCCCCTCCCGGTTGTTTTACCTACGGCCGACTGCTGGCTCGTTAGCTAATGTTAGCTTGCTACTTTCACCCACCTGACATGCCTTCATCATACACGGTTACAGAAAATTTGCCAAACTAATTGTCACTCATCTGGTGATGGCAATGTACTTTCCTACAATGTGATAACAACATGTGAATTAAACATTAAGTTCATACATTTTACTAATGTAGAGGCTGGCCAGACGGCTAATAAGATAGCCTGCTGGCTTGCTAGGGGGCTAATTTTAGCGTCAGGGTGCAGAGAGGGAGAGAGGTCTATTTGGTCTTTATATTAAATATCACAATCTAGGTTATTAGTTAATTAACATGGGATGGCGTGTCAGGGCGTTAAGAACTATGCAGCAATAAAAGTTGAGGACAACTTAATCAGGAGACGTTTTCATATGTATGTGTGTGTGTATTATATAATAATAAACAATATTACTGTAAAATAATAATCTACAAAGCATCTTCTGTGTGAAGAGGGTTGTAGGTAGTTACTCATAAACTGATGAACAGCATTTTAGATATAATAAATAAATAAATAGTCCTACATTTTGAAAGTGTTAATAATGCAGTCTTTTATGATGCTTATTGTTATTTAACATTTGCTTAGTATTTGATGTAATGCACTTAGGTTGCTGAACCAGCATTAGGACGCTAGCTAAATTGTGTGTTATGAATATGCCATCTGTTGACTTCAGACAAAACATCACAGTGGAGCGTGACACATAGATGGGAGCACCTCAGTCGCTGGTCACTAACTCCTCACAGCTGAGCATACTGGCTGTCCTGCCAGACAGCACGAATACGAGAATGTGTGATTGACTCAACTAAAAACACAACACCTGCCTCAGATCATTTTTTCAACTTTACTTTTGCATTACATTTTCAAACACGAGCTTGAGTCAAATCCCTGGTTTTCTGTATGTTTCTGATTTAGTCATGCACTTAATTTATTGTGTTCATCACAAAGTGCTGGCATTGTACAGAGAGTACAAAAGTGGGAACATGTGCAATGATTCCAGCGTGAAGAACACAGTCATGTTTCTCAATTTGAATCATCATTTTAAAGACAAGGCCACGGATATTCTATTTTTTTGTTGTTTTTAACCAAACTTACACTACCGTCAAAAGTTTGGGTCACCCAAACAATTTTGTGTTTTCTGAAACGTCACACTCATTCACCACCATACGTTGTGAAATGAATAGAAAATAGAGTCAAGACATTGACAAGGTTGAAATAATGATTGTATTTGAAATAAGATTTTTTTTTTACATCAAATTTGCTTTCGTCAAAGAATCCTCCATTTTCAGCAATGACAGCATTGCAGACCTTGGATTCTAGCTGTTAATTTGTTGAGGTAACTGGAGAAATTGCACCCCCACGCTTCCAGAAGCAGCTCCCACAGTTGGATTGGTTGGATGGGTACTTCTTGCGTACCATACGGTCAAGCTGCTCACAACAGCTCAATGGGGTTCAGATCTGGACTGCGCTGGCCACTCCATTACCAATAGAATACCAGCTGCCTGCTTCTGCTCTAAATAGTTCTTGCACAATTTGGAGGTGTGTTTAGGGTCATGTCTGTCCTGTTGTAGGAGAAATTGGCTCCAATCAAGCGCTGTCCACTGGGTATTCATGGCGTTGCAAAATGGAGTGATAGCCTCCCGTATTCAGAATCCCTTTTACCTGTACAAATCTCCCACCTTACCAGCACAAAGCAACCCCAGACCATCATATTACCTCCACCATGTTAAAATGGGCGTCAGGCATTCTTCCAGCATCTTTCATTTGTCTGCGTCTCACAAACGTTCTTCTTGTGTGATCCAAACACCCAAACTTGGATTCATCCGTCCACAAACATTTTCTTAGTCTTCCTCTGTCCAATGTCTGTGTTCTTTTGCCCATCTAATCTTTTCTTTATTGGCCAGCTCAGATATGGCTTTTCTTTTGCCACTCTGCCCTGAAGCCCAGAATCCCGCAGCCGCTCTTCACTGTAGATGTGACACTGGTGTTTTGCGGGTACTATTAATGAAGATGCCAGTTGGGGACGTCTGTTTCTCAAACTAGAGACTTAATGTACTTATCTTCTTGCTCCGTTGTGCAACGCGGCCTCCCACCTTTTTTTCTACTGGTTAAAGCCTGTTTGTGCTGTCCTCTGAAGGGAGTAGTAACACAGTTGTAGGAAATCTTCAATTTCTTAGCATGTCTCGCATGGAATAGCCTCATTTCTAAGGACAAGATAGACTGTCGAGTTTCAGATGAAAGTTCTCTTTTTCTGGCCATTTTGAGCGTTAATTGACCCCACAAATGTGATGCCCAGAAACTCAATCTGCTCAAAGGAAGGTCAGTTTTGTAGCTTCTGTAACAAACCTAAACTGTTTTCAGATGTGAACATGATTGCACAAGGGTTTTCTAATCATCAATTAGCCTTCTGAGCCAATGAGCAAACACATTGTACCATTAGAAACTGGAATGATATTGCTGGAAATGGGCCTCTAATACCTATGTAGATATTGCACCAAAAACCAGACATTTGCAGCTAGAATAGTCATTTACCTAAGGTGACCAGATTTCTCAGACAAAATCCGGGGACATTTTCAGCTCAGAAGCATATTTACCTCCAAAACAAGTAATGTTTTATTTTTGTAAAACTTAAACGGGGACACTAGACTAGAGTGTTCTATTGGGGCTGACCCCCCCCTCCCAAGGTATCTTAGACCCACCCCTGCTGTACTTCCTACTCCATCCACTACACCTCAAGATAGAAAGTCCTAATATTTCAAGATAAAAAAATCCATCTTAACTTCAGATAGAAAGTCTTAATATTTCAAGATAGAAATCTCAATATTTCATAATGTTGTAATGTTTACTGAACTACTGACAGCTTTTGCTTTACGGCTCAAGGTTGTTCTGCAACAGCTCATTGAGAATCAGTACAACAAAAAATACTGAGGACATATTTTCCTTGACATTGATGCAGTATTAAACGAGATCGCTGCAATGTAAGTTAATAGGTAATTGTCCAGCTTGTATTTACGTTCATAAAAGTTCTTGTTTAGCTGCTAACAGACTCAGATTAATATTCTGTGTGTCTGACTACATTATGAAAAGGATTTCTAAGGAGGTCGACCTTTCTGTTAAAGATTAAGATCCTTTTTAAATCATAAAAGTCCGCGAAATTGCGTTCGCTAAACCCACCAGACTCCATGTAAATAATCAGTGATTTTAGCATCGTAAAACACGGTTTCTAAAACATCTCTGAGCACCGCTGGCTTTGGCTTCCTGGAACCTGCGTGTGTTGGGTGTGCGATTATCGGCTCCGTTTTGTCAGTTTTTTCTTTCTTTCATTCCAATTTCGGGTCTTTCAGTCACAGTGAAAACCGGGGACATTTCCGGGGACAGATCCAGCCGGGGAC
>NW_022605591.1:1208580-1208711 GCF_008692095.1 Etheostoma spectabile | reverse complement strand
AGGTCGCCAAAATCGGGGACTGTCCCCGGAAACCGGGGACGTCTGGTCACCCTACATTTACCATATTAGCAATGTATAGAGTGTATTTCTTCAAAGTTAAGACTAGTTTAAAGTTATCTTCATTGAAAAGT
>NW_022605591.1:1207162-1208559 GCF_008692095.1 Etheostoma spectabile | reverse complement strand
CTTCAAAAATAAGGACATTTCAATGTGACCCCAAACTTTTGAACAGTAGTGTATATACTGAACAAAACCAACACGTTAGTCTGTCCGTCCCTAAGGCACTATACTTTCATTACATACAGCAAATAGAAAGCAAGTAAATATAATATGGCACAGTGTGCGTCAAATAATAGATACAAATTTTAGTAGTCTACCTTTTAGGTAAACATGCGCTGTAATGTTGATTTGTCAAATAGACTGGGAAGGGAATAAATATTTTAATCAGAGGAGTGATTCAAATTTTGCATTAGAGCAGCAGGACGGAGTAAAATGTACTTAAAGTATCAAAAGTCAAAAGTTTGATCACCTTTGCTGATGCGTTCATGTTTAAGTAGCATTTTACTCTTGGAGATGGGGTGGGTGGAGCTCATTTGAACTATTTTATATACTGTTGGGTATCTGAATAGATAAAGAAAACAATGCTTCATTTGATTAAATGGTGCAATAATTCCCTCCGATATGTAATGCAGAATCAGTAGAAAGTGACAGTACAATCTTCAATTTAAGTTTTATAGAAGCGTTTCATTGGCTTGTTGAACTAGAAAGTCGTAGCTGTACACACTCCGACTACCTAACACACGGTTATTTATCTCTTCATTTAAGCTGCACTGTTTTTATTATCTTGGGTTCACCGAGGTACAGAAGAACAGGCAGACCTTAACACCCCGTAAGTCACTTTTATTGTTTTGTTTGCTTCAGTAAGCTCATCCAGCCTCGGGGAAGACATGGAGGCAAACAGCAGGGCTGAGGCTGACTCTTCTGCAACTTTTACTGCAAAACCAGCTACCGTTGCTCAAATACAATCATACACAACGAGTAATTGTCCCATGGTAACAGCGTCCAACATTGTGGCAAAGGCCTTTTTGTCAAATCAATTTCACAATTATAATTATAGCCTGGAACTTAAAGCCTTAGGGCACAATGTGAATTTGTTGATAATTACTTGTGCAGGGCGTGAGAGGGCACAGAAAAACAAGATGTCATTTACATTTGCGGCATGATTTCATAAGGCAACGGTTTAATGTGTTAAAAGTATAAGACAAATCAACACAAATTCTAAGCCCACTGCAGGAACCAACATTTAATTTATAGGCATATGTTCATTAAATACTACATCCTCATGCCCCGCAAGTCATGCAATAGCCAACATGTGTGTGCTTATGGATTTGGAATATTTTCGCACTGAAACTGCCAATGGATCAACGCTTTGTTTATCTTCCACCTTTTCATCGCGTTTAAAGCTGCATGAGGTGGCGCGTGAGGGCAGAGAGAGTGAATGAGAACATCATTCAAAGAACCATATTAAGAGACCATTCTCAGACCTCTGTTAGGCCTGCTGCTGTGGCTGCTGCTAGGTAGCT
>NW_022605591.1:1206713-1207152 GCF_008692095.1 Etheostoma spectabile | reverse complement strand
CTCCCCTCTGTCTGTTCTTAATTGCAGGAGTGAAGCCTGGTGTGCAGGAGTCAGGGTTCCAGCTGCAGCTCATCTACACTCACCTCTGCTTCAAATACCCCATCAACCTATCGCCACGTTAGTCTCGCTGCTGACTGAAAGGGGCTTAAAAGCACCAAGTCAAAATTCATTCATAACCACTGCAGGCAGTTATGGGAGACCCCAACTGAGGAAAACTGAAAATAGTAGTATTAATTCTAATAGTACAAGTGGTTAGGAGATTTGAGGTAACTAGATCAGTCACTAAGCAAAGAAGCGAGAAGCCTAAAAATGAACTTCAAAGAGATAATTAAAACATTAAGAGATATAAAAACTGCAATTAATTACATTACTGTTAATTACATTACATTACTGCAATTACAATTAATTGATTGCTTGCTGTGGCTCCTTTTTGTACATG
>NW_022605591.1:1199431-1206703 GCF_008692095.1 Etheostoma spectabile | reverse complement strand
AAAAAGGAGCCACAGCAAGCAATCAATTAATCTTTAAAAGGCAACATGCATTTTAGATAATTGCAGAGCAATTTGATACTGACAAAACATGGACAAACAATGTTCCACTGTATAAAAAGTGTACAGCTATACTAGCAGCTCTTTGAGGATGAATTTAAGCATGAATGTGAAGTATATGGGTGTATAGCATGTATCTATTTTCTGCTTCATAACTGAGAACACTTCAATGGAATAAAGCTAATTTGGGTGTTAAAAATAATAATCAACTATGGAACAGCTCCAGACTTTCTACTTAATGACACCACACGTCTGAGACTTGTCTGATTTCTGGCTTTGAGAGAGGACCAGGCCATACAAATAACATAATTGGTATTCTTCATTGAGGTGGTGTTCCCTTATAAAGTAGAATGAGTCAATTTTGTATTTCTCCTCCAGGATTACATCACTGTGAATGTGGTGAAGTATTTTTGAACAGCATTTAAACTATTATGTTACACATAAACTTAAACGTAACAAACGAGTAATTTGTTTTTTAACTAATTTTAAATTTAGGTCTCAAAAATCCCGGCTTCTACTCAAACACTTGAGGAAGGGTAGGTTGCACTAGGGGAAACTGGATGACTCACCTTCCAAAAATCAGTTATGATATGTGGTTTTTGCTAAAAGTCTTGCGAGGAGGAGGAGAGAAATGGGACGCAGCAGAAGATTAGATTTTAACAACTTTGAGTCAGTGTTCTAAAGTAGCTCCTTTACATGTTTAACAGCTTTATACCAGCATAACAACTGTGACATGACTTTTTTTTCCATGTGAACAAAAGCGTTGATAGATAAGCCACGGTTGCCTCCATCAGAGACGTCATCTCTGCAAAAACTGTTTGAACAGTGGTAATGGGCTTCCCACTGTTGTTTCTGGCGGGCCTCTTTCTCTCCGTCACCCACCCAGAGAGAGAAGTCTCATCCTGTCACAGCTGACTAAGTGGAACTATGGCTGGCACACAGTGTTTTCAGTTTGATCACTGGAGTCGTTTCAGCACCTGCAGGCCCAGCGATTTGGCTTTGGTTTGCCACTTTTTGCCAGTCCAAGAAACGAAAAGGGTAAGTATTGAAGAAAAACACGAGCCCTCAAGCCCTCACAATTAGTTTTTCATATGTCAGCCAAAAGAAATTTGCCTGAAACTTAATGTTTGTTTAAGGACCCAATTATATCATGGTATTAATTTCCTTGTTAACTCTTTATCAACTGTTGACTTCTGTGTGCTCTCCATTAATCCAGGATTATTTGTAACATCTTACCTCAAAGAAAGTGTAATGACCACAGTGGTAATTTTCTCACATCATCATTCAGATAGCGGCAAATGAACTGGCAAGCGAGGTCTTAAGTCAGTTGGCACTACAGAGGAATTATTGTTATAGCATTTTTTCCCCAGCACCGCCTTCTGCATTAATGGGTACTCAGCTCGGGCCAGGTCGGGGTTTCAAGTTAATGGAGTGTCGTATGCCTCATCCAGCAGTACACAGGCATCTGAGCGTTGCGCTTCTATTTTTTGCGGCTGAGTCAACTGCTCCAACCCAAATTGAATATTAGAGACCAGGTCATCAGGGAAATCAGCAG
Organism: Etheostoma spectabile; assembly: GCF_008692095.1. Lineage (NCBI taxonomy): Eukaryota > Metazoa > Chordata > Actinopteri > Perciformes > Percidae > Etheostoma > Etheostoma spectabile. Next base: position 1,205,091 of record NW_022605591.1, on the reverse strand, counting down.
AGCCTAGCATTATATTACAAGTCTCTGGGTTGAAGGCTTGATTCTAATTATTAAAATTGTATATACAGTATATATATTATCATTATTCAAACTTTGTAATACTCTTTAAAGATCCCCACTGGCCTAAAATACACACACATACTCAGGTCCTATACATGCAGAAATGGAGAGATGTCAGAGTGTGTATGGGCTGCAACCTGGGGGGGGGGGCAGTGGTGCCTTGCTCAAGAGCACCTTGGCAATAGTTCCTCTGTAACTAGCATCTCTCCAGCCAGCTACCAGTGAACCTTGAACCTGCGACCCTCCGGTTCCCAACATACTGAGCAGTTGACAAAAAAAAACAAAATCTCAAAATTAATCTTTTAAGCCAAAATGGACAACGAGTCTTGGATACGCTCCGAATCATGCAGAGTTTGAACATCCACAGCTCACAACAACACAACAAAACTCACCTGTTGGTGAAGCCTGTGTAATGTGGTTGAAAGCTACATTATAAGCATTTTAATAAATAGCTTTAGTTCAGGTTGTTTTGTCCAGAGTCTTCTATTGCAGTTCATTAGCGCTATCACAGTGTCTTAATTCATTTTGTCACCTTTTCTGTATTGGAAAGATATACAGGACACAATGACTGAATATTCAAATTCAAGTTAGAGTTGACTCTATACAAACAAACGTCAAGTCTGTTATAAATGTTTAAAGTGCCCACATTCTGCTCATTTTCAGGTTCATAATTGTATTTTGAGGTTGTACCAAAACAGCTTTATGTGGTTTCATTTTCAGAAAACACCATAGGGCCGTCAGGTTTTAAACTTAGTTTGTGTTTTCTGTTCTTAGTGCAGTAGATTCTCTTTAGTGTCTTCACATTTGTGTTATGAAGGATTTGTGCGGTTTAGAACATTTATTCTATATTATATTTGTATATTTTTATACTTTGTTATTGTTGCTCTCTGCTCTTAATACATTTTTATGATTGTATATATTTTTGACACATTTATGTATATAGTGTACATTTATGTTAAGTTCTGATAACCTATACTTTCATATTTTGTGTAGAATTGTGTTCACTGTCTTTTGAAAAAGTTGGAGGTGGAGATTGTGCACCTTAAAAAGTGTGTTTCCTGTTGAAAATGCAATAGTTAAATAACTGGATTCTCTTAAGTGTTTTTCAAATGTTCTAATGAAGAATTGTGCAATTGAGAAATAATTTTTTTATTCACTTATATTGTTATGACAAAATATAAATCAAAGAGGGTCTCGCCCTGGGTGTAATTCAGTGTAGAAACATGGCCGATGGACACATTCAGAATCCTGTTACTCACTCAAAACAGCATGGATGTTTTTTTTTCTCCAAGTTTGTATGTGTGTGGAAGCACCAAAGACACAAAATAACACCCTAAATCCCAGAAAAAGAGTGATTTTTTTTTCATTATATGGGCACTTTAAGGAAAAAGTACTTGAAATGATGTTGATCACAAGCAACATTTTGGTCCTTAGACCTTTATCTGGTAAAATTCAACTCAGTACCAAAATGACATTAATAAAATGAGGACAAGTGATTGACACTATGACACTATACTTTCTTTTTTTAATCACCTGCCAAATTTTGTTGAGCCTTTAAAACATGCAATTTGCATACAAGTATAAGTTTATATGAAAAAAAAGTTACAAGTTTTATTCTGCTAGATGGCGTGTTTACCCTATAACAAGGAAATTCTCAAGCAACATTTGTTGCTAAGCTGACTTTTTGCATGCATTAAATCACATCTAGTTTTAAACCAGGCCAATGCAGATGCACCATGAAAACCTCTGCTAAAATATTCATTTCTATCTTCTACAAGAGATGTCCAGAGGGAAGCAGTGTGTTTTTTAACAGAGAAGTGAACCTATCCCTTTGTTACAATTGAACTAGATTGTAAGAAAAAAAGCAGAAAACATCAATAGTTGTGACATTATTGAAGACAGAATAAGTACACCCTCAGTTTACAAATATCCTTTAGCTTCCAAAAAATGGACAAAAGTTGACTAAGAACAACACAGATGGAGAATGAAAGCCCAAAGTCCACAAAGTAAAGTGTCAGGGAGAGTTTGCAAGGATGGGAAGGTGACTCACTCCAAAGTTTGAATTCTGCCAATATGTGTGTGTTAACTAACTAAAGAACAAAAGCTAAAGAAGATGGAGAAGAAGACCATCATGCACTTGTCTTACCGATTGAGATGCTATGTGCCTTTTGTTTTAAAGCATCTGTTAGGTCAAAAATTGTCACGTCAGGATGTGACTGTCACGTCATATTAATGCAACTGAAATGTCACCCAGTGATTAGTTCTGATCTAATTTACCCTCTTTCATACTGGACTGTATTCTGTGCACAGAATTTGTTTTAACATTTCGAAAAGAATCCCAGCCTCTCATAGTCCCCAAATCTCCAGTAATTCTTTGTGTTGCATTTCCTCATTTCTCCCACGCTGCGGCAGAAGGCAGCGGAGATAACAATTGTATTTCCTAATCCATTAAAAGACAAAAAATGGAAGTAGCAGTTTTGGGACTCTTGATCAGCTGTCAGTCAGTCAACAATGCAAAAGGTTTCCGTCTTTTCATTGCATACATATCCAACTTTTGTAGTCTCAGTTCTAAAATGGGATGTACATCTTTCTGCCTTGTGAGGTCTTGTGTATTCACACTAAGGGCTCCACCGGCACACTGTGATGAATCATTGAATGAAAAGCCAAACTTCTGTGCTGTGACAGCTGTGTTTATTGCAGGAGGCTTTTGATGTCTGAGACCCAATTTTTGGTACAAATTCTGCCAAAGCCAAGGTGATTTCTGGTTAAATGTATTGAGATTAAAACGACCTTGCCCTGATTTTCTTTTGATACATGTCTTGTAAAATAGCATTAGACTGAATAATACCTATTCCATAATGTCTTTATCCACCCTGTGTTCGTACGACACACTGCAAGTGTTAATTAGATAGCTAAGATACAGGTTATACGCAAGAAAGAAAACTACATTAGGTAATAATTATATAATTTCCATTCTCCCAAGGCTCTTTTTTAAATAAATCTTAAAGAATGATTACAACATCAATTGCAATTTATTGGAGGACTCCCGTGAAGAAAGCAACAAATCCCTAAGCACAAGTTTACATCTGGAAGGCATTGGCCATATTGTTAATGGATGCATGAAAGTAATCGCGAAAACCCCTGAGGTCTTCCAGAATTCGGTGTTCCACAGCTCTTTAATTACTTGGGAGGCTGAAACTTAGCAGATGGAGTGGGCAAGACAAATGAGTCCCTTAGTCATGACCTACAAAACTCTGTTTATCGGCAGCAGAACCTCGTAGACGTGTGATGTTGGAACCAGCGCCGTTAGAAGTGACCCAAAACATCAGAACTCATGGTAACAACATTGGAGCGTGTCATATTTGGGTCTACGTGTAGGTTTAGGAGTCAGCTTTGTTAAATCCTAGGCAATGACTATTTCTACCATTATTTAGAGGTGTATTAACCTGTTAACGGCTACAGGAGATAACCATCAGGCAGAGACATTCTGTGGGGAGAGACATGTTTCGGAAAAGCAGCAATTCTTGAAGAAATTAATCAAACTTTACAGCTCCTCGCATAAAGCACAAATTGATACATTTCTTACGATTAATAACTAATTAAAAAAGTCACAATGAATGTGCACTTTCGTCTGCTACTTCAGCACCACAGCCAGCACCATGGATTTATCAATACAGGGTTACTGTTGGCTACTGATATCTCAGAGCCTTGATCAGGGCCATAGATTCTAACTTGCACAACCCCCCCCCGCCCTGCACTGCGCCATCAAGTTTCCTACTGAGTATATGGATTTCTTTAGGCTACAATGGTGGCTTGCCAATATTACCTTAGAGCCTATGCAAATTGAAACTTAAGTAAGTATCAGGACTCTCAGGACATATCCTGAGAGATTTGTGATGACTGGACAATGAATATACGATTTATAGTAAAATGTGTGTAATGCCACTCACCTGTCTTGTGCTTGTAGCGCCCCCTTAGTGGCTGATGTATAGAAAACTGTGGGTATATCTGGGGCACTCCTCTGAACATTCCCTGTGAGTTTTGTGGGTTAGGGTACCAGTAGCCTATGTATATAAAACTGTCTGGGTATGTCTGGGGCACTTATCTGAACATACCCTGTGAGTTTTGTGATGATTGGCCTTACAGTTGCTGATTTGTTTTCATTTATGTCCAGAGCCACGCCTCTTTCAAAGTTCATTGGTCAATAATTTGAAAAGTAAATGAGATATGGACATGGCTTTATACAACTTGTAATAAGCTTGGTCCATTGATGATTTACTGAATTGGGTGCTAATCGGAACTACGGTGTAGGACGAGATCTCAAAAATGTATTTTTCAAAAAAAATCCTAAATGGCGGAAATATTTTCTAGGTGGACCTTAATGATCCTTAAGGCTTTTTTGCACAGCACATTAAGCTGCACATGTGTGAGAAATTTAAAGTCAATTGGACTTACGGTGTGGGGGGGCGTGGCCTTTCAAAGTTTGCATTTTGAAGCCTGAATTACATGTTTCTAGCTCATTCCAGCTCACGGGAATTTAAGCCGGCACGGCAAACAACAAATAACAACAGACAAATATAAAAAGGGTTCTACCGCTTTGCGGTTTGAACCCTAATAATGGCTGAACTTTCAGACCACGCTGTTAAACACGTGCACTGGCTAAGGATGAAACATCAACTGTCATCAGCCATTACAAAAGAATAATCCTTATGAAAACTGAGAGAGCCATAAACAGAAGATGCAACACAAGCTATTGTTAATGCTAAGTGCACAATCCCTCACTGTAGTGTTGCACAATCACAGGCGTCCTGCCGCTCAGCAACTTGGATCATACAGTTACTCTTTGTCTAACACGAGTACTTCCATGATCACCATTTTCACCTGATTTCTTTCACTTTTAGAGGATGTGAGAGAAAAAGCTGAGGTTCAGCAAGTGCTTATGTTTACTGCCTGGTCCTCACCTGCTTGGTTATCACTCTCTCTCAGCTGTCTTCATTGCACTGATTAATGCGTCTGGTAATGGCATCATTGTGTTGCTGTTATCATCGACGTCATCAGGTGTTTGCGCTGCTTTCTGAGTCAATAAAGTGAATGTCAGTTTGGTCTGGCTGCAAGCTAATGAAGATAGGACTAAAGCAGAAAGTTTGTCTTGCTGCTGAATATCCACCATTTCTCATCACGGCGGAATTAAGAGATAAGAGGCCACACAGCTATAACTGCTGCAGATGAGATTAAGTTGTCAATCGGCACCAACTGTGACGTCATGACTCTCCAAGCCTTCCATTCCCTCTGTAAAGTAACTTGCTTGGAATGTAATGTAATGTAAATAAAATGTATGTAAATACATGTAATGTAAATGTAAATAAACCAATTGTGGAGGTTGCAATAAGTGCAATGATTTAAGCAGCTGCACATTTTTGCATTCTATCAAATATTGTTCTTATATTTTTTTCCTTTTATTTCATGTATATTCTATGTATGTATATTGTATCCTAGTATTTCATTTACATTTATATTATATGCTGTGTGACTGATTTTGCAGCTGTAACACCATAATATCCCATTTTTTGGGATCAATATCTATCTATCTATCTATCTAT
>NW_022605591.1:1197589-1199421 GCF_008692095.1 Etheostoma spectabile | reverse complement strand
ATCTATCTATCTATCTATCTATCTATCTATCTATCTATCTACACTTCTCGAATCAAAGTCTTTCACTGTTATGAGGAAAGTACCCACCCATTTGCGTGCTTTGTTGCTGCTCAGTGGAGGGACGGCCATTGTCGGGGATTTTATATTGCTTGTAGCCTCTGGAGAGCTGCTTTTATTTCCACACCTGCCTCAGCAGTGGTTAATATCTCTAACAATTCTCCCTCTTCACCGAGTGCTTCCTGCAAAGGTCAACTAAAGTAAGACAGGGTTGATTTAGTGCTTTAGTTTAGTAGATATAAGTATAGTTCTCTATTAGAAAGAAGAATATATTTGCCATAGATTCCGACACCTACTGCACTAATGCACTGAGAGATGTGGATTTGCATTTGACTTTGGTCCCATTTTATCAACAATGTCATCATTTCTACAGAAACCTAATTTATTTCTTTATCTCATGCATAATATAATGCACACACTCAAAGAGCCAGTGTCAGAACACTGGTAAATAATTCAGCAGCATGGATAAGAACAAGTCAAGGTCTAGGTGGTGATGTACTGATTGAACGAGCCCTGGGTGCAAAAGAAAACTGCTTAAAAGTGTACCGTTATGCATTAAATTGTACTATCACAGCTAAACTCTTGCAGATTTGTAGATTTAAATTGCAAATGTGTGTCTACTGTCATCTATAAAAGTTCTGTCGAGAATGTAAAAGCTTTACTCAGCAGAAATGAATGGAGCTGTCTTCAGGTGCAAACATGGGATTGAACATGATTTACATCTTTTTACTTGTTGTGCCACTTTGGGAGGGAGAGGGATCACTCAATAACTCCACCTCCTCCCTCCATTACAAACTCATACTCACGCAGAATTTATTTCTAATTCTTTATTTCTAATTCTGGTAAAGACACCAAATCTTTCAGGCTGGGTTTTGGGTGAATGTGTCTTAAATGACACAAGACATCCAAGAATATTTCCACTTTTTGAACAAGACTAAGATTCTGTGAGGCTGTAGTTAGACACAAACGTGCTTTGAGCTAAATGCTAATGTAGCATGCTAACATGCTCACACCTGACAATACCAACATGCTGATGTTTAGCAAAAATAATGCTTACCATGTTCACCATCTTAAATTAGCATGTAAGCATGCTAACATTTGCTAATTAGCACAAAAAAGCTGAAATTGATTATTTGTATGTTTCGTCACAATGTGTGAGACTACTTAAATATTTTGAGCTGAAGATGGCAATAAATGCTAAAAGCTAAATGTCAGGCGTTCACCACAACCATCCCAACCGGTTACAGTTCATCCTAAGAGAGAACTTATGATAATACATCCAATAGTCTCAAAACTTTTAACTCTAAACAAAATGTGTCAACAATGTTTTTGTTTTCATGTTAACCGTATTGTATAATCTCAAAGTCAGTACAGATGACATAACATGACATGACATTAAGATATTTCCAGCAAAGCTACATTGAAGTTGAGGAAATCCATCCATCCTTGTCCGCTTATTCGGTTTGGGGTTGCAGGGGCAGCAGCTCCAGCAGAGGACCCCAAACTTCCCTTTCCTGAGCCCCATTAACCAGCTTCGACTGGGGGATCCTGAGGCGTTCCCAGGCCAGGTTGGAGATATAATCCCTCCACCTAGTCCTGGGTCTTCCCCAAGGCCTCCTCCCTAGGGAGGTGCCCAGGAGGCATCCTTACCAGATGCCCGAACAACCTCAACTGGCTCCTTTCGATGCGAAGGAGCAGCGGCTCTTCTCCGAGCTCCTGTCGGATGACTGTGCTTCTCACCCTATCTCTAAGGGAGACGCCTGCCACCCTCCTGA
>NW_022605591.1:1197064-1197579 GCF_008692095.1 Etheostoma spectabile | reverse complement strand
CATTTCGGCCGCTTGTACCCTGGATCTCGTTCTTTTGGTCATGACCAAGCCTTCATGACCATAGGTAAGGGTAGGAACCAAAGCTGACCAGTAGATCGAGAGCTTTGCCATCTGGCTCAGCTTTCCTACAGAGATTGGATGGCCCTGAGGGACCCCTGCACCCCATACTCCCGCAGAAAACATACCATTCATCAACAACACAAATCAAAACATTGAGCTATAAATGTCAGTCATTCAAATTAAAAGAGCAAGGCTATCTCTCTAGTTTCTCTCTCATATCTTACACAAGCAGTAAACCATCAAACAGGGGGGAAATCCATTAGAGAAGAGACTCAAAGAAGGAGTACAATGCAGCCACGAGTAAGGAATTCCACTGGCTCAACTGGAACACACTAAGTCTTGCTCATAATCATAGTATAAGAGCACCAGGAAAGGATTTTAACTTACAAATTAATCAGAATTACAGTGGCTTGAATAAATTACACACTCATGCTAAAGTTGATTAAAAAGAGGAA
>NW_022605591.1:1196965-1197054 GCF_008692095.1 Etheostoma spectabile | reverse complement strand
TCTTTTGGAAATTGATCTTAATGCCTTAATTAAAAATAAATATGAAAATACAACCTTTTAAGGACACCAATTTTCTTTGTGAATGAGTA